>NC_048430.1:10014577-10031816 GCF_013103735.1 Etheostoma cragini
CATGCACTGGTACTGTGTTGCTATGGTTACGAAAATAAACAAACCACTCTAAACTGCTTAAACAAAATAGTAGACACTTTTTTAGCGGCATGACACATTTTATTTATAATGCCCTTTACATTTCAAAAAGAAATCTCAAAGTGCTACAATTAATACAGAGTTAAAAACAGTTTCCAGAATACAATACAAGTGACAAGCAATAATAAAACACCGTAAAACTAAAATTAAAGCAATGACTGTTTAAAAGGCCTTTTGAAATAGTAGTGTCTTTAGGCCCTTCTTAAAAGTCTCCACAGTTTGTGGGGCCCTTAGGGACTCTGGTAGGGCGTTCCAGAGCCGTGGGGCGACTGCCTGGAAAGCCCTGTCTCCCATCGTAGACAGTTCTGTCCTTGGTTGGAGCAGGCGATAGGTGGAGATGGAGGAGCGGAGGTTTTGTGAGGTGGTATGTGGGGAGAGGAGTTCACTGAGGTAGGTAGGGGCAGTTCCATTGGTGGGTAAGTAGACAGATTTTGTATTGAATTCTTTGTTTAATGGGCAGCCAGTGGAGGGATTTCAGGACCGGGGTGATGTGATCATATTTGCGCCTCCTCGTCATGCGCAGTAGTAGTTGATACACCCATATCCATGCAGAAAACGTGTGTTTTGGCCTCTTCTGAGTTTTTTCTTATGTTTCAAACTTGGCTACATTAGTTTCCTAACGTTACTTGCTATTCACACATCTCTATGCAGGAAATGACTTTTGACCTTTCTGTGATGTTTTATGCTTGTTCCTGTCATTTCAACAGTTACATTCATAATATTCACCACCAGTCAACACCAGACACCCATTTGCATACAGGGTGCGTTTGAGAAGATGGATGAGTTGCTCATGCTCTTAAGGAGCTCCCTGTCACCTCCCTCTGCACCAGTCGATGACATGTTGCCGTCGCCCTGTTCGACAATCACAGAGCTGCAGGTGTTCAACAGGAGTCTCTGTGTTTTTGACCCTCATGTTGTCCTCAGGTCAAATTTGACCAAACTTCAGTTTTTTATTACAAAAAATGTGTTGTTGAAACAAGCGCAGAAAATGACAACACTAGAAATATCAAATAACTTTTAAAAAAACATTAAAAAGCACTCACAATTGAAAAAGTGACAAAAATATCGGAAAAAGTGATAATAATGTTTCATAGTTGAGAGGAAGACTACACAAGGGTTAAATGTTCATACTGAAAACATTACCGTCTACACTACCTGCAGATTACGTGATATACATTTCTAATTAAATGCAACTATTGTCCAGTGTTACTTTTGTTAAAATACAGTACTTTACATTCCAATATGCATCTTGCACACTACATTTGCACCACTATGTGTTATATTGCCCATAGATCTGATTCTGAGATATATATACATAAAAACATATATATATATATATATATATATATATATATATATATATATATAAGTATTTTTTTATATTGTATATTAAAGTTTTAAATCCCATCAAGTTTGCCTGTTCATTAATTCCTGCTAATGTATAATAATTAATTCATATTCATGCATAGACATTTAAAGTAATATGTAAAGTTTTTTAAAAGTCAGGGGAATGTAAAAAAAACCCGAATGTAATGGGAATGTTCTCTGAAGTTTAGGGGAGCGTTCTAAGAATGTTCAATTTAACCAAAAACCAACGTTGCCAGAACGTTAAGGAAACTTCTTACTTACCAAAATACAACCAAACCTAACCTTCAGGCAACGTTTCTGCAACTAAAAACGAATGTTCTGGGAACCAAAAATTGTTAGCTGGGAATGCTCCAGCAGGAGAGACCAAAAACGCCAATCAGAGTGGCAGCCATCATCAACAAACACCAAATCGTGCAACTGATAAACGGAGGATGCCGTTGTCGTGCCAATGTACGCCAGGATTTATATCCCCTTGCCGCGGGAGCGCGCATGCACACAGAGCGGAGATTCTGCAGCCCTTCGAATTGTTAAACTCCTGCACTTGGCACATGGAACAAAAAGCATAACATGGGTCTCAGTTATCTACTGTTGAGTTATTAAAAAGTTATAAACTATGTATTATGCAGCCAGGATGGGGATTAATGTACATTTGTCTGAAAAAGAAGACAAGATGCCCATTTGATTCCTCACTTTTCCCCCCTCTTTTTCTCTGACTGTAAAGAACCACAGGTCAGGTCTGGCATTTAACATATGGAAAGGGACTTCCTGCTATGCAACAAAAGGTGGTCTTCTGTCTCCTGTCCCCTGGGGTCTTAGTCTAGGCTAAAACAATGCAATGTTGATTGGACTGTGTTGACACAGTGAGTGAGTCGCTAGGACAAAAACACCCTGCCCCGGACAAACGTTCCCCCATAAAAGCCATAAAACACAATCGTAACACGTAAAACAACTACAATACGGGCGCTTTAAAAGTTAGAGCACGTGAGTCAATAATCCAAGGTAGGCAAAATAGTCTCACAAAGGCAAAACAGCAGTGACACTAGGACTCGACTTGGCTGTACCATCCAGAGACCCGTACACAACACACCAAACGCTTGACCCGAACCCAGCACGCGAGGCAGCAGCAGCAGAAGGAAAAGACCCTCAGCTCCTACCGGCCGAGCCTTTATTTCCGCATAGGTCGCGTGGTCAAATTTTAACCAATCTGTTACAACCTGTCTACCTATACCTCTACGTTACATAGGAGGTACTCAAAATATCCGGCTGTTTTTCACCTGATATTTTGTGTATCCCATCCCCTAAAATGCAAAGGTACTGTCCTGTGATCATGTTTGTTATTTTGTGTGTTTACCAGGTTACAACAATCACCCTGAAATAATTTGGAGAGGTCTGCTGTTTTCTAGCAGAAGTTACAAAGGGGGTCAAAATTCAGGCCGTTTTTCCCCTGATATTTAGTTAGTTACCACAGGAGTAGTGCAACGATCTGGTGCTGATGGAGTGAGAAAACCAGCTGGATATACTGGGGAGTACTGCAGCTGTGTAGGTTTGAATGGCCACGCCCCTTGATCTAGATCCAAGGCAGGTGTAGACAACACAGACAGAAACAGGAGAAAAGGGAAGAGAACACAACACAGAATGGGAAAAAACAGCTGACCAATAACACTAACCAAATTTCTTGTACATAAATTAGATTATGTTTTTCTTTGAAACTGTTACGTCTTAAATTATTGACTGTTTGCAATTAAACTCCTACCATTTCACTGGAGGAGAATTAAAACCATCATTCATCCCTGACCCAAGGTCTGTAATTGTTGTGCTTCATCATCAAGATTGTCTTTCCCACGGCATTACCTTTGCATCCAAATACTTATTGGCAGACTTAACAATTACCTTAATTCTTCCAGTTCTACTAATGATCTGTGACAAACAATTCAACACACAAAATCCCCTTTTCTCACAATCAATATGTCTTCTTTCAACTTATTACACTGCACAGTCCCCTACAACTTTAGACCTAGTCGTTATGGTTTTATCAGCACACCTTTTGGAACTGTCTTAGTTGCCTCTGCAAAGGAAACACCTTGAACTACTGTAACTCGCTATTCGCTACTATTCTTTTGTTACTCTCACGTCCACCATAGGCTATGTTCTCCTCCACAATTACAACATTTTGGTTTTGCCCCCTCTTTACACTTTCCTAAGTCGTGTTCACCACTGCATTTGCTATATCTCTGCTTGCCCTTGCATATTGCAGCCACATGCCCATATCTTTGGCATTTAAAACACTTGAGTGGTGGAGTAACGTACACCCTGACATAACTCATGCAGCCAATTAAGACTCTTCCTGGGACTTTCTCTTTAAAGTTAACAAGACTGTCACATATATTTCCATTCCATCTTGTCTTTTAACATTTGTTATTCCTTTTTTCAATGAATCCACTGACTCACCCGCTGACCATTTAGTTTATCTTAAGCTACTGCTTTGTGTTCAACATTTCTACACATTACCAGTAAAGAGCCATTTCTCATTTATTTTGTACTCCTTACCTCCACCAGTGTCTTTATTATCAGTAGGATTGGACTCCCCTTTACAAAAGTACTTTTCAAAAGTAGCCCCCTCTTGCAACAGTTTGATAAATACCTTGAACTTAACTTTACTCCTTTTCACCGTAGTTGCTCCCTTAACAGTTTCAACATCACAGTTTGTCTCTATCCCTATTCTTGCATTTCTTTTTAACTACTTTTCCTCTCTTCCTCCAGAAGCCGCCATCCTCCCACCAACCTCTTGGACACCACCAACCTCTTGGAATCCACCTAGACTCCTTGATTGGCCGGGCACCAATCAGCTTCCTCCTCCAGGAACTGGGCGGGACATCCAGTTACCATCTGATCTGCAGCATGCATGCACAGCATGTTTTGCATCTCAAATTAGAAGATTAGATTAGATTCAACTTTATTGTCATTACACAGGTGCAGGTACAAGGCAACAAAATGCAGTTTGGGTCTAACCAGTAGTGCAATAGCAGTAAGTGCAGGATATACAATGGTTCCGTAAGTTTAGGACATGGATATGTACTGAATAAATATAGAAATGGATACTATTATAAACAGAATTTTACAGATGGGTTTGTCCTATGAATATAAAATATAGATAAATAGTTTTGTGAGCAAGATTTACAGCTAGAAATGTACTGAATATAATATACCGGATATTACTATAAGTAGAAATTTTGCACACATGTAGCACTCTTAATTACACAAACACGCACACACACACGAGGGTGCCGACGGCAACCGTAACAATGGTCAAAAATAGTTTCTCACATTGTAGGGAATGTTTTTAGGAGGAAAATCTACATGATTCTGTCTTAGAAAAATGTAAATGGAAGCTTATGTCAAGTACTCCAAACAAGGTTTTCACATCACATGAAGATGTTCGGAAGCAAAATCAGATGTTGCTCGTGTGGAAACATGTCAATGTGAGGTTCTGATAAGAAATGGCTGTGAAATTGCATTGGCTATCTAAACAGTTCTCACATTGAAAGGAGCTTTTTGGAGGCAAATCCACATTTTTTTCTCCCATCCCGGAATGCTATGTGGACTAGCTCCTCCGCTCCGCAGCATGTGGATGGTCTGGCAAAGCGGGGCTAGGAACCTTTCTATCCAAATTGACTATTTGACTGCAGCCTTTGACATGTGGCCGGAGGAGCCTACAATCGAACCAACAATCTTGTAGTGAAGGCCATTCCGCTATCTCTGATCAGTCATTACTTCTAATATGTACTTGGGAAGTACTTGGGAACCACAGTTCTAAACTGCATTTCCCTTGTGTACTTGCAATAAAAAGCACAGATTGCATCTATTGTTTGAAGAAATGAGAATCCATTTCTTTTTAAAGAATTTGCCCTATTGAATGGTTCTTGGTCAAAACCTGTGTGTGAACTGTTCCAGTCAGTACAGAAATATGTGAAAACTTTGTCAACATATTAACAACAGTACAACCTGGGCTTTCCTTTACCATTTGTTTATTGTTTGCACACATTACTATTACAATATATTAACAGTATAATACCATTTGAGACTAGATTCACAACATATCAAAAGTACTGACTAAAAAAAGTGATCACTAAGTAACAATGAATCAGCCTGGAAACCAAATAATTCCTCCAACAAAGAAATATTTTTCACTATCACTATGACAACAGTTACAGTAAAAGACCCTTAGATTGGACAGGGCTGTAATTGATTGGCAGAATCAAGAATAAAGTTATAAAATTAAATAAACAGAAATTGAACTCGTACAAATAAGATTTACAGTAAACATCTGCAGACATCTTGTCAGACTATGAAGTGGAAAAAGAATTTTATTATGTAACACTTTTATAAACCCGAAACAACAGCAGATCCTAGTACAATAATGGTAATAATTTGAAATTGTTATTGAATTATAATTTTATTTGGTTGTCTTGATATTTAAAAAATTCTGGGAAAATTGAAGTGACTCAGGAGATTAGTACACAAAAGTGTACTAAGAATTGGGGCCGTGCTGAATTTTAAAAACATGAGAATTGTAAAATCAAAGACAAATATGATTTTAAAGATTTTTTCAGTAAAAGATTAGAAGTTTAAAAAAAAATGAGTTTAATCTTTATTTAAACCTTCTAATTTTGTATTTGATTTAAGATCACATTTTTTTGTACATCACAAAATAAAGATATTTACAAAACTAATTTTAATAAAGCTTTAATCATCTTTAGTTAATGGATTTCATACTGTTTGTATGAGATTAAAATTCTCAAGCCTGTGATCTTCCATTACAATTAGAGCCTAGGACTTTGCACAGGATTATTTTGTTCCATTTGTGTTTTCCATTCAAGGCACCTTCACATGGCATTTTGAACACTAAAGCTGCGTTGAACTTGCATCGTTTGGCAGAATGAGCACACTGGCACTTTGATGGCTAAAAACATGATCACTTGGGAGAAACAAATAAGGCACAGACATATTGATGTTGTCAAATTATAAAACAATATATAAAAAGAGTTCAATTTTTAATGAGTTAAGAAAAACTGCATTGGTTTCATCTTAGGTTTGAATGGGTTTTGAGAGAATGGTTCTACAACTCTGTAAACCTTAGATAATTGTTCTTATTGTGTCAAATAAAAATAAAAATAAAAATCAACATTGGAGTTACCATGTTTTCACCTGACAACAATTCATGCATATACAAATATCTCAACCGACAGGAGCCCTAGTTATACTAATAATATTTATCCCTAAAAGTCAGATATAGTGTATTTTGTCTATTCAAATGTGCTGGGTCCAGCTGAGTTAGCATTTACACACAAACACACATCTACACACCCATATACACCAAAAGCATTTCAATTACTATGTTATTGACACGTCTGGGAGTTACAACAGGTAAACAAGATTTGTTCTTACTTTCAGCAACTGAAGTCAAACTGAATAGCTGATCTTTTGGTGCTCTTCCGTGACATTATATTAAGTATCATTACAACATAACACATATGCTAGTAGATTGGCTATTGATAAAATAAAAGACAACTGATTCAATAGCATAGTTAGCTTGGTCCTTTTACATAAACTGCACAACTACAGGAAGGAGACAACTGATCATAGTTACAAAGGTTAAACAGCTAACCCTATTTTGTTCCTTTGACTTCCAGCCAAAGTCATATACAGTATAACATATCATACCTGTTAACAACTGTATGTCAAAAGTACACTGAGCTGCTTAACTATTTTTAATTTTACATGAGTTTGATTTGGAGACAGATGGTAGAAAATGAAAAAGTTCTTTGAATTAAAGCTTTGAACTGATCAGAGTACAGTCAGTGATAACTGCAGAAATACTGTTTGGCTTGGGAATTACACGTGATTAATAAATGAAAGAAAATAAGTGAACAATAAATTGAAAAAAAAAGTGTTTTCCATGCATGTAGAGAAGATGAAGTGCATCTCTTGTAAATATGGTGGATAGCCCTAACCAGGAAAATGGAGTCATCCAATTAAGCTAAAAGACTAAAGCAAGTTATGTACTGCTCACCAACTACTAATTCTGGTGCATGTATCATTACACTAAGCTGGTGTATGTATCATTAGATTGGTTAAAAAAACAAAAACAAGGCCACCATAAATCAAAAAGTCTTCACAAAGAGCTTGGACTTAGCTGGAAAATAGCTATAACTCAATAATTAATTATTAAAATAATTATTGAGTTATAGGTATTTTAATAAATTAATAACTCAATAATTGATACTACAAAAAAAAGTATTTTGAATAATAAAGTCCACCATAATGGGTTTGTTTGCATAATGTGAAAAACAGTAATGGGACATCTACTTTTTGAATTCTGACTGTCTTAGTGAGACATCCTTCACTAAGTCCTAAACATACACACGTTTCGATCATAGGGGGAGCAAAAGGTATTATATATGTAAGATAAGCAAGGGTAAATTCTAACAATAAATCGAGTGTGATTGGTCACAATATTTTTACATAGAATTAAACCAGCTGAAGTCAACTTGCTCAGCTTTGTGAAGCCTAAAACTGGCTCGCTGCTGCTTCCAGCTTTTGTCTTTAGCAATTTAGTTGCTTCCTTCTATTGACTGGAACGGGTTGAACTTGCAACTACCAAGTCCATGTTACTTTACCCATACAGAGCATAGACATCTAAAAGTCATGCCATGCCAAACTGATTGTAATGGCATGCAGAACTGTTTGTGTATCTGCTTGTAAGTCTTAGTTCGGTTTTTCTGTCTACTGTTTAATCTATAACGTCCAAAAAACTGTGCTGATAAACTACAATGAGATAAGTCAAAAACACAGTTACTATAATGACAATGGAATTCAGATTAAAAAAAAATTGGTAAGGTAAAAGGGTGGAAATCCCCAAAAAATATAATATTATGAAAGATCAAAGAGGAGAGAGACACAAACAGTTACAAATATCAGTCAAATAACAATCATAATATTACAGAGTATATTACAGAGCAGGGAGTACTCAGCCTGAAACCACACCGGCACTCACTTCATCTACATTTACAGCTGTGTTTAGGTTTGAAACACTAACTGATCTGCTGGTAGAATCACACAGCTCCTTTTCTACTGGTTACTATAATTACAGCATTTAAAAGATTGTCAACAACATTTGGTACCAAGTTTACCATTTGTAAGTTATCCTGAGACTTTCAAGGACATGGGAAATCCCACCTTCATTCTCTTATGCCCTGTTCTGACCTGGCATTAATTAAGTTGCGTATTGGCTGATCACACTATCAACCTTCAAAATGAACCGCCTCAGAGCGGTTTATTTATGATAATGCCAGGTCTGAACATCTATCTCTCCTCTTTAAGTTTGTGATCAGAATGTTAGACATTTGGTACCGTAACTACACTGCTTATAATCTGTACTTGTTACTGATCACATTTTATCATGCAGAACAGGGTGATAATTTGTGTGAATGCTGGAGGCCAATTTATTTATTTTTTTGTCACTACATAAAAAAACAGCAGAGAGACAGACTGACAACAGCACAGGTATACAGAGAAAGACTGGAAAAATCCAAGTCCAAATGTTATTTATCTTCCTATAGACATAAAAAATGATACCCAGATTGTGTTCAGGTAGGACCTGAGACACGTTTAAGTAGAGGTAACAAAACAAAAAACTGCAATTGGAACAGGAATCTTTGAAGGGTTGTTGGGTGTAATGGGGAGGTGGAAGTGTCAGGAATGAATGTGAAAGAACTGTAGGTTGCCTGTACTTCAGTTAGTGCTTGTGTATGCATTCACACTGGAACCAACAAACACTTTTTACTCAATTGTTGTTGAGTGCAATTATGTCTTTAAAGATACACTCCTTGCAATATTATAGCACACTGATCTGCCGTTTTTCTTTCACATCATAACACAGTTGTGTCTCTGTGGGAGCTGTGTCAAATGTGACAAAGTAAATGGCTTAGACAAAAAAATTACAACATAATAAGTTGCCTTATGGGAAATGTAGGGTCCAGTGTTTCTGGAGCTTGACCAAAGTGACTGAATTTCAGGTTATCCCCATTTTCTTCGATTCTGTACATTTCTTTTACAAAATATATGTCTTCTGTGAGTTGCCAGACTTTAAGGGCAATTAATAACTATTTCTGCAAGTTGGAATAACCTGCACAGGTATTCTCATCCATGCTTATCAACATTATTGTGGCGAGTCAAAAACTGTTTTGCAACATATACATAGAGTGAGTGGGAGGAAACCACAGAATTCAATGTAATCAAATTCTGTAACAAATTTAGGGAGTGGATCTTCACCTCGTATCATGTAGTTTTTTTGTTATGTGAAGATCCACTTCCTATTTTTGATTTAAAAAATTTGTCCCCAAATTCTGTGGTTTATTTTGATTCACTATATGTAGCAAAACTGGATACTGAGGCAGCTCCGACTTACCAAAATGACAAAAAGCAAAGCAACAAAAAAACACGAGTTTCCAGAATAACTTTGCCACTTTAAAGTTGAACTACTGCCTTTGATCTGCACAGTCAAAACAAAGTGATCCATTGTGAATGAATGTTGAATTTTGTGCTACACATTGTTTATTGAGGGTTATTTGTCAGCAGTCTAATGTATGTGCCATTGACATCCACATGCCTAGAGTCACATGCAAAAGGAAATGCTGGCCAGAAGATAGTAGCAGTCCACACTGCTGTTAACAACAAGACACCATTAATGGGCCAATCAGAATGTAAAGACTGATGGAGACAAAATGAAATGCAATGGGTTCACGGGACCCTTTTAAAATGTATGGTGGTTTAATGGAAAAGGGTGTTTCGGACTGGAAGAGACTGCAGGGTTTAGGTAAAGACCAGATGCTGGTGGTCCAGCAGGATTCTAGTGAAATTGTTTATTGGCCCAATGGCACTGAGTGACATGCCGTTGTCCCGTCCCCAGAGCAGGTTAGGACCAAACACCACAGCCAGGTTACTGTTGGTCATCTTATTCACTTCACTGTTGGCTGATACCTAAACACACACACACACACACACAGGTTACTGTTGGTTGTCTTATTCAATGTCACACACACGCGTGCATGCGCACAGGCACACAGTCTTTGAGCTGTACCTTTGCCAGGAATGTGATGAGGTGACGCAGTGATGCATAGTTTTCTTCAGGCAGCGACTCCATCAGTGTCTTTATAAGATCCACCTGCCTGTCACTGGATACAGCTGGAACACACCATACATAAAACACCATTGTAATTACAGTTAATTTGGGATATAGATGCTCTAGACGTAGTAGTCAATCAGTACTAACACAGTTGAAGTGTAAAGTATTTGGAGACTGAGATTAGCAAAAAGATTTAGAGCATGTAGCTATGCACGTTTTGTTGTATTATTTTATTATTTTGAGTGAACAGTTTTGCAATCTACACTTTGTTCACGCATCCAAACTACTCTGCCAATCAAGCAATCCCTCATGCTACTAGAGATGAGCCGGATACTCAGTACGGATAAAGCACTTTTGCAGAGTACGAGTCTCTCTCTCTCTCTCTCTCTCTCTCTCTCTCTCTCTCTCTCTCTCTCTCTCTCTCTCTCTCTCTCTCTCTCTCTCTCTCTCTCTCTCTCTCTCTCTCTCTCTCTCTCTCTCTCTCTCTCTCTCTCTCTCTCTCTCTCTCTCTCTCTCTCTCTCTCTCTCTCAGCTTCAGGTTTCTTTTGTACTTTGGTTTGTAGTACTTAGTAACCAGTAGATTCCTGGTAAACGCAGGGTTTGTTCAGACATGGTGCTTGGTAAAATGTAACTTTTGTCTCTGCCTGTCCGAGATGTTTTGTTTTTTAAACCTTGGCTCTAACCAGTTTTTTGAGGGTCTGAAACTCTCTTTTCTCTCTCTTACAATTTCTGATCAACCCATATCAACTGCATGCTTTAAATAACATACCGGCTAAAGCCCCAGCCATTTCAAGACAACCCGACCCACTTCCGGGTTAAATCCTATCCACTTCCGGGAAAGGCCCCGTCCAGACCGAGTACAGATACAGATAATTCATATGGCTAACAGATACAAATAATGCTGTACTCTCTTATCCATAAAATGTATGTGAAATGTGTGATGAAGCACAAAATATGCAGGAAACGTTGTTGGGGTTGCTTATCTACTGATGAGCCTAACAGGGGGTTGACAAATGGTGATTTTCCTATTGATGATGCAAAAAAAATGAAGACCAAACGGCAACCCCATGATAGTGAGGATATACATATGGACTAAAGTATCCTTGCTCCTGTTGCTACACAAAAACTTGATCTTAGATTAGATTCAACTTTACTGGCATTGCAAATGTCACAAGTACTGTACATAGTAACGATGTGTAGTTTGAAAGTGCTTTCATACAAAGCCTTCATCAGAGCATTTTAACATTGTGTGGAAGAAAAGACAAAAAAAAAGGGACTGTACTTCCTCCTGCAGTACATAAGAGAATAGCTACAAGACCCCTCCTGTCAAAGGCTGTGCAAGGGCAATGGAATTGCTGCAAGAGCATTTTGGAAATGAATCATTGCAAGGTGCTTGTATGGCCTTCAGCTATTGCTGAAGATGTCAAAGGCGTACAAGCTTATTCACTTTTTCCGTGTGAGTGCTGCTATGCACCGGGAGACTTTGATTACTTCAAAAAGCTAGATCTTTCAGCAAACATGCAAGATGTGGTCCCCAAATTCTTTTACAAATGGTGAAGGAAGTTGTTAGAGTGCTATCAACATAGAGTTGTTGCAACAACAACATTTTTTGCAGTTTTCATTGAATGCCAATTGAGAATCGCATCTGATCCCATGTGGATAACAGTTTATGAATAGCTTTGCCACAACTGTTGTGACAGCTGATCAGACTGTAGCTGAAGACACTGCAGTTACCTAAAAGAAAAAGTGTTTCAGTCAAAGACTACAAAGTCAAGTTTGTGCTGTTTGTAATCATGGGTTGGAGCAAAGCCCTCTGCTGGATAATAGGTCTATGACTTCCCTCAAGTCTTGATCTTGAAGAAAATGGCTCTGTAATATAATTTCAGATGAGGAATTGGCAAAGTGGCCATATTTAAATGGAATCCGTATTCCTCACATTCAAGGTGGCAGACTGATTGGTACTAATGCTTCCAAGTTAATGGAAGCCAGGGAAGTTATAAGCAATGTAGGTGATGGACCATCTGCCATTAAAACCAAGTTGCAGCAGCCGCTTATTGAAGGGTGGGTTTAAGAGGACTAGTGTCCCTGGCACGAGTTGTCCCGATGACATGCTGAGTCAGCAAAAGCAGGACTCAAAGTGCAACAGCGGAAAGGCAGACATCATGAAATATCAATGCATGAGCCTCAGGGTGTGATGTAAAACAAAAAAAAACTTTTTGCAGTGATATCATTTAGTTTGGCCGAGATATGTTAGATATTTATTGTATTGTATTTATATTGTTTGTTCGTAATTAGCATATTTTTGACCAACCCAAATTCTTTTGATACATTTTGGTCAGGTCCATCTGGAGATACTATGTCCCAAGTTTCATACAAACCTTGCACACAGCTTAGGAGGTGTTCAAAAAAAGTATGTCTTGAATTTTTGGCAAAAAAAAAAAATGTTTGCAGAAATGGGAGTGACTAGGGCAGTTACAATACACCAAACCCAAGGTTCGGTTTGTATCATGATTTTTGACCCACGATTTGATACAAACCTCGATTTTTTTTTGGGGGGGGGGGCGTACTACAACTTTTTTTCTGCCACACGGCATTTCTTTGTCATTGATTACATCCCACTTTGCAACACAGTTATACAACAGATACCTTATTTATTGATATTGTTTTCAATATCGGTTCAACACAAAGATTCTTTTGTAAATGAAAATATTGTTTGAAAAATCGTTTCAGTGGTTCATTAACTATTTTGAAAAAGACAAAATAACAATGGTAATGTTAGCAGTAACAGACAATTCCGCTCCCAACCTGTAGGCGGAAAGAAGAGGAAAAGTGCTTTGGAGCCTATTGTAAAGGTGCGGGTTGACAAGTAGCTAATGTAATTCTTGATGGTTAACACAAGATTACGACACTGTTCAACACACTCAGTTATTTTTTGTACGATTGTTTTGACCATGGTTAACAACTCAGGGCTACACCCACAAATTCATCAATAACGTTAACTGTATAGATAGACGACTAATCTAATGGTAATTTAGCTAGCTAGCACACCCCTGTCTTCTGTCTCAGTCTTCCGGCGCTACAAGGCTTCAGTCGGGTTGAGAACTGACAACAGCCCCAGGGACACATCCACAGTCAGCCCCCAGCCAGTTAGTAGCCAGCCCAGTCAGCATGTAACTCAAGTGCGAAGGACGCTAACGGCAGTTTACTGATTTTTCGTGAAACAGACCCAGGCACCCATGTCAGAACAGCGACCATTCGTAACTTAATTTGTTACACCCCCTTTCGCTTTTAGCCGTCTTCAAGGGTTAACTAAATAGTAATTTGGGCCAGATGTGGTAGCAATGGATCTGGACGGGAAGGATAACTCTGGGAGTTGGAAGGTGTTGCAATTCGAGTGTTGCGATTTCAGTTTTATTTTGCATATGGTTACAGCCCTAGGAGCAACCTATGTCATGCTCATGTCACATTAAAGAACCATATATGCGTACTACTGAGCATTAATGTGTTTTATGAAGCGAAGATTTGATGACTAGTTGCCTACAAGTATTATAATGGTGCAAAAAGTCAAACTTCAGAGGCATGTTATCAATAGCCTATACTGGAATGTAAATGTACATCAAAGCTTGAAGAGTTTTTTTTGGTGTTTAAAAAAAAAAAGAAAAAAAGAAAATACAACCAAGAATGAAAACAAGCCAAAATGAAATAGGAGTAACGTAAGGAGTATAAAGTACAGATAATTGTGTGAAAATTTGACTGTACGTTCACACCAACTTGAGCTTCTAAAGTTACCGGAAGTCATTCATTTTCAAGGGAAGCCATTTTCTCTCACCTGCAGGGAGCAGCAAAACTGTCGGCGTCCCGTTTTGGGCGGTTTGAGCAACCAGAGGATCAATCCTAAAGTTGACATTTTTCACCTTTATTGTAATAAGCTATGATGTGGTCCAGCGGCAGATCCCGGAGAAACATACGATCTAAACTTTCGTTCCTACCAAAACATTAATTCTGAGGAAAAGCTCATAATCACCATTGCTGGTATAACGTTGATATAACGTTGTCTGAGTATAGGGACCAGTTAACGTTACCTGCCGGCCACATCATCTCTAAACAGTTCAGCTCACAGTGAAGTCCTGCACATATCACTAGGTTAGTCTGGCGGCTGCTTGCTTTGCTTGCACGCTGCTGCGGCTCAGTGGCTAACGAGCGAGCTAACTGCTATCAGGCAACACTGCGACCAATTAACAATACAAATTCTGTCATTATATATGTAATTTCTAAAAGGTTTCTAGTATCAGAGTATTTTCCGTGCAGTGACTCCCATGATCAAACATAGAACGCTGCCACCTCAGAGCGGCCAAAGCGTCAAAAAGTTTCCCAGTACTTTTTTTTAAGCATCCTTCACAGGGTGGCCCGAGCTTCTTTGCAGCTCAAGTCGGCGGCGGTGTGTACGTACAGTTAGGAGTAGAAGTAAAAAGTCTGCTGTAAAATAACTACTCCAGTGAAGTATATATATATATATATATATATATATATATATATATATACCTACAATTTCTACTTAAGGTAACAAAGTATTTGTACTTTGTTATTTGACACCTCTGATGTCAGGTGATTCAAGAAACGCTTGGATGTAAAGTTTTTAAATGTGCAATGTGTGAGTTATAGGCCAAAATGTGGCTAATGTCATTATAGTGCGACCTGGTTGTCCACATGTATAATTGTTGGTGTTTGGTGCATGTGAGTTATTGCACTGTACATCTACCCTGGGAATTTCAAGTTTTTCAAATTGGTGTAAAAGGAAAATCCAAACGTAGTTTCAATAGGCCACGCCCACTTTGACATATCTGTTCATAATTATTGGCATGGCCTCAGGAGGGGCCCTGCATATTTCTTACATATTTCGATGAGCCCTTCATGAGATATAAACTATTTGTCCTTGTCGCGCCCCCTATTGGCCAATCTTTGCCAAATTTGGTCAAGAGTCATGGAAAACAAGAATCTCATGCGTGGATAGCATTTAATTTGGCAGAGATATGCAAAAGTTATTTTTTCTGTAGCTATCTGAACAAATTTGTTCCTACATAAAGTTTGCATTTTTGATCACAACAAAAGGCCAAGAAAACTTCATCAGTATGCATAGTATCCTGGAGCCATGAAATAACTGGCCTTTAAAAATAAAAATGTGCCTGCCTCTATGGGAATTTAACATGGGGAGTGTATACTTATACCCTCCTGTATTTAAGGACAACTGTATGTCCACTATTTTACAGTATATGCTTTAAATGCATTTTTGCACTTAAAAATGTATATTATGCAGACTTTTTCAAACTCCTACTAGGGGGTGTATCGGATTCATATTTGTTTGGTACAATCCTCCAACTAATGTGACCCCAGATGGAAAAGAAATAGCAAATAGCTCCAACAATTATTTCATAGGCCACTTAAAAACGTGTCATTTTAGGCCTTTTACAAGTATTGATCTTTGTGAAACTCCTTGCAGAGGAAATTGGGTCAGCAGCATATTGAGACATTAAAAGGCCAAATTGAAAAACCTTTGGGCTTTTGTGAAACAATGTTGCTGTGGCGAGGCAGGCAATTTTCATGTTTCGCCATGACTCAGAAAGATGTTGTAACTTGACTTTACGTAGTCCTATCTGCCACAAATTTCAGATGCTGGATAAGAGTCCTGGCCTGACGACATTGACATAGCCATTTAGAATCAACTTTAATTCATTAGCGGTCCAAGCCCGAGGGGGCTGGGAACCCCAAAGTTTGCACAAGAAAGTGCAAAAACTGCAAAGATTATTTTTCTTTTTCTTATTTTTCTGTGGCTAAAATGTGCTACATGGTTGGAAGGAGAAATTTTCAGGACTGGCCCAGAACCCTAAAAAGGACCTTGGACACAGAAATGATGCCCCTTCCACCACTAGGTGGCGGAATAGCAGAAAATCACATTTGAATCTCCTAATATAGACCACGCTAATTTCCACCTGGATTTTTTGGGCGATTTATTGTAAACTTACTTTTCAAACTCCTAGACTGTGCAACCAATCTGCACAAAACTTGGTTTGTAGCATCTCCAGACCCACCTGACAAAAGGTTACAAGAATTTTTAGCAATTAAAAAAATGCGCAAAAACAGCTCATCTGAGGCCACGCCTAAAGTGGTGTACTGATTTTGTCAAAGTGGGTGTGGCCTATGGGACCCCCATTTGGATTCACCACTAACCCTAATTTGAGCAACTTTAAATTTACAGGGCAGATATACAATGGTCATACACCTTACATTCCAAGATTTACACATATGGACCACTTGGCATTAAACGTCTTTTTGCCTATAACTCCCACATTACATATTTTAAAACATTATATCCATGCATTTGTTGAATCAACCTGAATCACATGATATAGGTCACTTCCTTTTCCGCGAAGAACTTTTTTTGAGAAATGTGCTATATCTCTGTACCAAATTTGTCCAAGATCGGTCATTGAGGTAGATGAGTTTTGGCCTGTAACTCAATGAATGTAAATTGTAAATTTTACTACAGACCTTGCAGCTGAGCATTGCAATATTTTCTGATGTTTATCACGCTCAGTTGCTCTTGGGTCCCGC
>NC_048430.1:10031916-10074856 GCF_013103735.1 Etheostoma cragini
AATGTCGTTGTAGAGCTGGTAGGTCAGCAGAGGTTCAGGTAGTTCCCTCAGGAATGTCTTCAGAATCACAGCAGCCAAGTGGACGTCTTCCATCTCTCTGAAATTCACTGTTGCACCTACAAAACACACACACATGTGCAATAAGAAGAGAAACTTGATCCAAAGTCAAGTTGATCCAATTCATTTTATTTTCCCTTAGTCCATCATAACCCCAAATCCAGTGCACTCATTCACCCGGTTTCTGCAAATTCCTAAAAAGGAAAACTCAAAAAGTGCTATATAAGTCTCACGTATTATGCAGAGCTGAAGCCACACAACCATCAACCTTGTCACCTTCTCCTCACAGGCTGTGAGGAATTTTAAACTCACCGTAATATGCTATTAATTCATTTATCTTACCGTAATTTACAGTATGCGGCTGTCTCTTATCCTATCGTTGGCATTACTGGCTATAGGAAGTCACATGGCCTAACAACCATACCTAGCCCAGATCAGGCTGTAAGAGCATGTTTGGAGCAACGTCATGTTTAGCGTTAACTAGCTTCTAACTAGCACAAGTAGCTTACTGTGTGTTGCAGTAGCAGTTTCTATGATGAAGATTTTCAGGAGCACCAGGGTTAAATCAGGGTTAATCAGCTAAAGCTAATGTGACCTCCGTTTTACCATCTAGAGTCAGGCAATATCAGACTCTCCCAGTGACAATACTGTCCTTGGGACTAGCAGTGAGTAGCCACTGCTGTTAGGCGTCTAACTCTTAACGTAATTCTGTTTTTTTTTTTTAGATACTAACAAGCTAAAAATGTAAAAAAAAACAAAAACATCCAGCGATGTGATGTGACTTCAGAATAGCTAACTTTAAAGGGAACATTCAAAGTTATTTCTGGCCAGTTTTGACTCTTATGTGACAAGTGATCTCTGTGCGTTTCTCACACATTTCTCACTATTTACTAAAGAAAATTTAGTCCCATCCATTTTATTAAATGATTACCACTACACAAGCATCAGTTCCTCCCAACATTATATGCCTCCTCAAATGTGTTCAAATATGTCCAGGCCTTTAGTTACCAGGCCAGCTGGTATTAGGTCAAATGTTTGTGCCAATATTACCAGGGCCTGAAAGCTGGCTCCCGCCGGACCACTAATGCACTATAATTTCTGTGCTAGCAACCGGCTGTCCACCTTTTTAGTAAGGTTACTAGGAAAAGTCAATCCAGAGTAATTGTATACCCCCTTAAAACAGGTTTTATTTTTATTTTTAGAACAAAAAAAATTAAAAAAAAAATTAAAACTACACGGCCTCTTGTAACTTCATTGCAACAAAAATACAACTTTATTGCAATTTTTTACAAAAGCTCGCGCAAAATCAGGCATCTTGGACCGCACCAATCCAAAAACTTTATACGGTTGACTTTTTTTTTTTTGCTGTTTCAGTGTGTAAAGTCAGACAACTCCTGTTATAATTTCATATTGTTATAAACACATAATAAAACATTCGGACCAGTTACCGTGATTATCATGACTACCCCAGAGCTGTGCTGAAGAGGTGACCTGATTTGGCAAAATGCTGTAGAAGAAAGCCTGTTGATCCTACCTGAGTTGTATCTCTGCTGGACCTCTTTCACAAGAGTCACATTGGCAGACCGTCTGAAGATCCCTTCAATTTCCAATCCTGAAGCGCACATGCACACACAGTTTTTACTGAGATAACAGTGTGTTGAAAATGATTTTGTTAGTGCATTATGTTTGTGTTTCTCCCTCCACAAGATTTACAAGAGTTACCTTGCTCGGAAAGGAAACTAATGGTGTCCGTCATCACCACAGGAACTGGATTGCCACTTGGATTCCTCTGCCTGAGCCTGATACACACACACACACACGCACGCACACACAGTGGAGACCAAATTGTTGCTTCAGTGCCATAATAATTTCTTCTAACACATATATATCTCTTAGCACCACTTTTCCCAAGAAATGGTTTCTCCTTAATTTTTGACGTAGGGTTCAGCCAGAGGCTTGCTGATAAATTCAGGTGGAGGTTAGATTTTAGCTTAATAGAAATTCTTTTCCAGATCCATTGCACTAAAAATAGAATAGAATGTCTTTTATTGTCATTATACACATGTACAACATGATTGAAGCAACTCCTTTTCCAGGGTCAACATGTATGTAAGAGAAATGCATGGAACATGGAATAAAATAAGTATTACAAAAGAAAAAGGGGGGGTTAGGTACACAGTTCCGAGATTGCAATTTTCACCAAGTCCAACATGCTTATCAATTTTTGCGTTTTGGCGTACCCCAAACACCTGGTATATGTGTTCAAACACATAAGAATAAGGTAGAAGATTTCAGAGAAAATTTCAACAGGGCCTCCTCGACAAACGCCTTCGGTGCTCGGGCCCGAATACTAGAAAGAATGTAGAAAGAACATTTGAATTTCAAGAGACTTTTGCCGACCAATGATGTCGGTACTTGCCAAGACAGATAGCCAAGACAGATGCCAGCCAGGACATTGAACATAGAGTCAGCACACTGACCACTGACAGTGCATGCAACATGACTGCAGCGGACAGGCAACTTCCATTTGAGGATACGTCTTTCATTGCACATAGCCTCCACTGATACATTTAGCTGAGCAATGTACTCAATTGAATACTACTGCTACAACTAATAACTAATACTGCTACTACTGATACTAATCTACCAGTATGTTACGTATTACCCCTGTGTTCATTGGTATTTTGGAAGTGTCATTGTTCCAAACCTCTCTCTCTTTCAATGACCACTCCATGCATGCAGAGTGTGGAGAGTGGCTACAGCACATGCCAGTTGTACATCTTTGTGAGACTGGTGTTCAGAGGTTCAAATCTTGTCTGTCTGTCAAAAAATATTAGTCTCAAACCACAAGTTGGATTGAACACACATACTGAGGCTTAGACATGTTCAAGTGTTCCATCTTTTTAAACGCACATCTTACTAAATACATGTTAACCTTGAAATTATCATCTATCTATCTATACATTACAGGAACATCTGTCTATGTGTCTGTTATTCGCATATTGCTTGAGTCGTTAGTCTGATGGAATTCAAACTGGACTAGTACCTTGCTACGGGCAAAAGTAAGTGCAAAAAGCCTCGGCACTGCCAAGGAAAAAACTGCTAAGGGTGATTGAGTTTTTGGTGTATAAGCATGTTTGGAGAGACATAATCTAAAAAAAAAAAAAATCCAGAAATAATGTATGATTTTCAATGACCTGAAAAGAGCTGGGACCACCGTTTCCAAGGTTACTGTTGGTAATATACTAAGACGTCATGGTTTGAAATCACACATGGCACGGAAGGTTCCCCTGCTTAAACCAGCAGATGTCAAGGCCCGTCTTAAATTTGCCAATGACCATTTGGTCATGACCATTCCACTAATTGTGTTTGGAGGAAGAAGAACGATGAGTACCATCCCAACAACACCATGCCTACTGTGAAGCATGGGGGTGGTAGTATCATGCTTTGGGGGGGGTTTTCTGCACATGGGACAGGGCAACTGCACTGTATTAAGGAGAGGATGACCGTGGCCATGTATTGCTAGGTTTTGGGGAACAACCTCCTTCCCTCAGTTAGAGCACTGAAAATTGGTCGAAGCTGGGTCTTCCAACATGACAATGATAAGAGGCATATCAAGCTTCTGGCGTGGCCTAGCCAGTCTCCAGACCTAAACCCAATAGAGGATCTTTGGAGGGAGCTCAAACTCCGTGTTTCTTAGCGACAGCCCAGAAACCTGACTGATCTAGAGAAGATCTGTGTGGAGGAGTGGACCAAAATCCTTTTTGCAGTGTGTGCAAACCTGGTGAAAAACTACAGGAAACGTTTGGCCTCTGGAATTGCAATCAAAGGCAACTGTACCAAATATTAACATTGATTTTCTCAGGTGTTCAAATACTTATTTGCGGCTGTATCATACAAATAAATAGTTAAAAAAATCATACATTGTGAATTCTGGATTTCTTTTTTAGATTATGTCTCTCACAGTGGACATGCACCTACGATGACAATTTCAGACCACTCCTTGATTTCTAAGTGGGAGAACTTGCAAAATAGCAGGGTGTTCAAATACTTATTTTCCTCACAGTATACAATATATACACACACACACACACACACACACACACACACACACACAGAGATGTGGTAACTTACAATGCAAGCGGCACCCCAAACACCTGGCTGGGAGGGGGAGGGCTGTGAGGAGGAGACATGGGAGGCTGGACGGTTGGTTTAAGTGAGGCTCTTAACTTGTTGTCGTACCTGACACAGAGACAAAGATTATCAACTGCTTTGAATTTTAAGAAAGATCAGGTGGATTAAAAATGTTAAAGTCGTACAATAATTGTGCCTAAAGGATAGTAAATATATGTAGGTTTAAATTATTTCTGGGTGGATATGTAACAGGATACAGAAAATAAAATTTCACTAGAAGAACAGAATTAAAATGCATACATTGGATGTCGCAGGTAATTAAATGCAAATATTTATTGTGTATAACTCAAAGTAGATTTGTGAAACAGAATCTGGAGTACAACACAAGCTCTTACTCTTTGACACGGGCAGGAATAAGCAACTGCTCACTCTTCACCACATCTTCCAGCTCACTCAGATAGCTCACATAGTTAATCTTCCTGCCAAACTTAAAACTACAAAGAAAGGAAAAGAAGACCAATTCAGCAAATTATTGCTCTTCAATTATCTTATAACTTGCTGCATTTACATTCCGTGAGAATGGTGACAATATCGCCAGATGCTAGATCGAAACAGGGTTGATTGATTGACAATGTTTACAATTTCTTTTTTTTTTAAGAAATGGACAGCAGAAAATGACACACACTAATAGCTTACAATTGTAACTTTCTCATTGTATGTGATTTGCCTGAACCTCTCATTCTATATTTCAAAACAATATTTAAGATATATAGGGATCATTTTCTGTTGTTTCAATGGACCTAAAATCTGTTTCCCTCGCCACAATGAAATAAGAGTCATAAAATAAAATGACAAAATAAAGTGATAAAATAAAATGTTAAATGGTTAAAAGTACCCCCCCCCCCCCCCCAGTCAGCAAGCACAACACCAGGAATTGAATTTTAACACCTGTGCTTTGCCAACTATGACTGTTTAAATAATTAATTATCCACAGGGTCCCACAAACTTCTCCTGCTGCTACTTTTGCATCAATTTCATAACTCTTTAAAGTCTTCACATTATAAAAAAGTACATGTTTTGTATCTTGTTTTGTTTGTGTAGTCTGAATGTTCCTTATCCTAGAGCTCCTGATTAGCCAATCCGGGCCTGCCTTCATCTGCCACTGGTTTTAAACAATTTGCTCAACAAAATAGTCACTCATCTGGCGATAGAAATGTGCTTTCGCGTAGAGAGAGAATTGATCGCATAAAAGTTAAAACATTTAGAGACCTACAACCCCGTTAACATTCCCCCATCCCCTCATTCTCGCGGGTTTGGTAATGGTGATTTCACCCTTAAATTAATAATTATAAAAATAAATTCAAATGTTGGCTGAGTGAGTTCAGCCTCCATGATTTTGCATAGGCTATTTGTCCGCTTCTTGAGCCTTGTGTTGTCAATGCGCACATTGGTTTGAATTACGGTATGGTTTTCTATTTTTAACGATTGCTTCCTATTGCCAGGGCTGCAACAGGAAACTTTTTTAGCCTATTAAGGCTTAAGCAACAACAGTTTATGGAAAGCACAAGTGCAATTATACAATAATATTGAGTCTGACTGAAAAGTGTTGTGATTTACGCATTTACAGTGTTTGCTTTTTTTTTGCCAGCTTTCCATTTGGTTAGGAAGCAGCGATGGTATTGCGTTTCGCCTGTAAAGTTGCTGTAAATTGGTCCAATTCAGGTTACCAAGTCATATTTTAAATGGTTTGACAGGATAACAAAGACATTTCTATGGAATGGTAAAAAAAAGGCTACAATTAAATAAATTACAATGACAGATGGATAAAGGAGGTTTGAATCTGCCAAAGTTGTATTATTACTATGCTTTTAACTTAAGGCATCTGGCTCACTGGTCACTTTCTCCTGAGGAATACCCACCCTGGTATTGTATTGAGCAATCTGTTCTAGCCCCATTATCTCCCTTGCAATGCCTGTCTGTTAAACTGTATGGTGAGGCAAAAACACATCCGATAATCTTTCACAGCTGTTTGAACTGGATCCATATCTAAATACTAAGTGTTACAAGTTATGTATTAGTAGATCTCCTGTCTGGTGGAGATATTGGTCAGAAACGTGAATTCTTATACTGGGGGATCTGTATTGGTGGGATATTGAGGATGTGTTGCAGCAATTTGCAATCCCTAGGTCTCAAGTGTTTAGATATTTGCAACTCTGCCATCTGTTAGTGGGGATTTTTGAAACCAGTTCTTCAGCTCCGAATGGCAGCAGAATGTTGAATTTTTGAATGGTCTGAAAGGCACACCAAATTGTTGGAAATGTGCTATAGTTCCGTGATGAGGGCTTGGAAAAAGGATACATGATAACCTACGTTGAATTGCGGGACCCAGGTTCCATTAAGCCCAAGATTATTTGTTCTGGAAGATGGGTCAATCCTAAGCAGGATGTATAAACACATAAGAAGCTGGGTCCAGGCTAGTTTTATGATAGCCAGACAGATTATTTTAAGGGCATGAAAGAATGCAGGGGTGCCGTCAATCCAGGAGTGGGCTAGTAAAATGGCGGTGTTTAAAAAAATGTGATATAACCCGTATTGGATGTAGGTGTGGGGGGAAAAGAAAAATTGATACAGCATAGTATTGCAATATTTTCAGTGGCAATACGGTATCGCTACACAGGCACTAAGTCAGTTTGTCTGCTTGACATTTGCAGCAATAAAATTGAACAAACAGTGAGGCAATGCCACAGTTGGACTTCATCACCACTAGTTCCTGGTTGTCGGCTAGGTGTGTCTTGGCCTTTAAAAGTAACAAGTAATCACACCACTGTACTCTATGGAAACACATGCCAGTGATTGTTTAACCGCATGCTTTTCCCACAGTGGAATTTATACTTTGTGTTACTATACTATAATAAACTACATGCTATACCACCTTATACTATACTATGTTGAAAGAATTTAGGTCAAACGATGGGGGTAGAGAGAATTGTTTGAAACTGCAAAACTTCTTAGGACTAGTCGAAATATTCCAAGAACATGCAAAATATGAAACAAGAATGACTCATACTCTAAAAGTTTCAAGACAAGCTAATGTTTAAAATGTAGGTATGTCAATTGAAATCCATAAAAACTGTTTAGTAATTTTACATAAAAAAAGGACCTGATGATTGGTTTGAAGAGAATCAGCAGAGTCTTGATGAACATGGTTGGATGGACGATGTACAGAGCCTTGATGTTCTTCTTATACCTGAAAAGACATACAGATGATATTTGTGTTTGTGGCTCTATGCTGTTATCCTAGTTTTAACTTTTACTTTAGGGGAAATCCACAATTACATTTTTTCTCTTATATTAACTCATTCATATAAGGACGCATGACTTCGTTGGAACACTTCATAGTAACCATCATTAATAGAAGGGAGATTTACTGTTAATTTATCTTAAGTTAATTGTCATTTAACAGTTAGCAAACCGTCATTTTACTGTTAACAAACAATTGAATAATAATTCATAAAATATTAATAGTGCTGAAAATTAACAGTTTGGTACACACATGTCCCTCATATACTATATTAGGTATCGAGTAATGATTAAAAAATGTTTGTAAGCCTTAACGAACCCATTTTTAAAACATCTATAAACATTACGTAGATAGATGGACCAGATATTCCAAACACTTTAAAGGTTACTAGTTGGTTTGTAAAATGTCTATAAACACTGTCTGAATATTAACTATAAAGTTGCAACAGAGACTATAATACCTTGTTAAATAGTTAATAAATAAAGTATATATATGTGTATCTCATCCAGGACTTCATCTCCGATTGTGTGCTAGACTTTCTCTGTTTAACCGAGACATGGCAACAACCCAACGACTTTTCTGAACTCAACGAATCCACTCCTAGTGGATTTGTTTACATCTGTCAACCCTGTGGCTGTGTCTGGGTAGGAGGTCTCGCAATAATCAACCGCGAGAAGTAGAAAGTCTCGCCGGTGTCTGTGCCTGTCTCCAGCTCCTTTAAATCTGGTGTCTGCAAGTTGTCTGGCCCCACTCCAACCATCATTGCTGCTGTCTACCACCTACCTAAACCGAATAGTGTGCTGTATAGTATTTGTTTTGTTTTGCTGTATAGTATTTGTTTTGCTGTTGTTTAGTATTTGTTTTGCTGTATAGTATTTGTTTTGCTGTTGTTTAATATATGAATTCCCTGTGCAGCGTCCTTGAGTGCCAAGAAAGGCAAATACAGAATGCTGCGCCACGCAGCAGCCGGCAGGAGGTTCAGAGTTGCGCAACGCAGTAACCGGCGGTAGATGTCTCGGCGCGAAGCATCCGGTTAATCCAGAAACACACTCCAGGATGTTGCGATCATGGCTTTATGGGGGCCATGCCATCACTTCCAGAACTACTTCTTCTTCTTTACACAGAAGATAGTTCTTAAAGACCTTGGCTGTTTGTTTGGGGGCGTTGTCCTGCTGCAGAATACATTTGGGGCCAAACATAGGCCTCCATGATGGTATTGTATGATGGATAAGTATCTGCCTATATTTCTTAGCATTGAGGACACCTTTAATCCTGAACAAATATCCAACTCCATGTGCAAAAATGCGGACCCAAACTTGCAGGAACTTCCACTATGCTTCACGGTTGCCTGCAGACACTCATTATAGTAGAGCTCTTCAGTCCTGCGGTGAACAAACTGCCTTCTGCTACAACCAAATATTTCAAATTTTGACTCATTAGTCCGGAGCCCCTACTGCCATTTTGCACCCCAGTTCTTATGTTTTTGTGCATTGTTGAATTGCTTGGCCTTGTTTCCATGTCAGAGGTATGGCTTTTCGGCTGAAACTCTTCCGTGAAGACCACTTCTGGCCAAACTTCTCTGGACAGTAGATGGGTAAACCTGGGTCCCACTGCTTTCTGGCAGTTCTGAGCTGATGTCACTGCTGGACATCTTACGATTATAAAAAGGAAAATAAGTTTGATGATAGATGTTGATGAAGTTTCCTCGGCCTACCACTGCATCGACAATACTCAACATTGCCTGACTTTTTGCAAGTGTGCATTTAAGAATTGATGCTGGTTTGAAGGCAAAGGGTAGTAAGGCCAAATATTTGTTTTTTCTTTCTGTAAATTTATTAAAACAATCAATTATGTGGTTGAACGCATTATTAGTGTACATACTTTTGCACGGTACTGTATATATGTATGTATATATAGCTAGATCTTTTTATATATAATTTAATGGAGGGCAAAACAGGTATCAGTGCTTTACCAAGCACTTACCAACCAATAACTAACTATGAAAAACATCAGTCACAACTTTACAATAGCCATCCAGATAATGTTTATAGATGGTTTACAAAGTATTTCTCAACTATTTAACAAGGTATTTTAGTAATCTGTTGAAACTTTTCAATAACCAACTAGTAACCCTTAGAGTTTTAGGAATATCTGGTCAATCTATGTATGTAATGTTTATAGATGTTTTAAAAATGGTTTACAAACGTTTTAATAATTACCCAATACGTAATACAGCACTACCATTTTATTAATTATAATTGAATTGCTTGTTAACATTAAACTGACGGTTTGCTAACAGTTAAATGACAATTAACTAAAGATGAACTATCAATTTACCATCTATTAATTATGGTTATTATAAAGTGTTATCGACTTAGAATGACTTTCAAGTAAACTGATATGTAGTGTTGATAATATTGTCACCTATTTTTAATTTAGTCTTAGTCTTGTGCCAAATGTCCTTGTTAGTTTTAGTCATTCACATATCTTTATGTTAGTCAAGTTTTAGTTGACTAAAAGTCTCATATTTTAGTCTAGTTTTAGTATTTTTTTTATCGGTGAGTGAAACATGTCTTTTTTTAAATTTTGTTTTTTTTAGATTATTTATGATAAATATTTTAGTTAAATAGTGTTTCACACATCTCAAACATTGGTTAAATGTTATAATTACCTGATAATATCAACTGATATTTGTTGAATGCAACTTAGACACATTTTTAAATAGAGCCTCTTCCTTCATGCAAATATAACTGTACAGACACATGTTAGATAAGAGCTGGGGCTCCTGGGTTCTACAGCTCGTTTTTTGTTGCCAGCAGTTGCATAGGCTACATTTCTCCAGCCGTTCTGCTGTTGAGTGGCTTCACCAGCGGCCTGAAAGCCTGTCTCCTTTCAGACACGCTGTAGCGGCTTCTGCAATAGGCCGAACCGGATATCCTCCCTCCCCGCCCGTTTGCATTTTATGAAAACATTTTAGTCTTATCTTTTTTTCTCAACCATAATTCATGTTAATTTAGTCTTAGTCAGCATTTTGGTACAGTACATTGGTGAAGTCACTTCATCGTCTCGTCTTCGTCCTGGAATAAAAGGTCGTTGACGAACATATTTATTTTCGTCTGACAAAAATAACACTACGGATTCGAGTGTTTTTCTCCATACAGAGGAAAGTTATTTATATTCCGTTCGACAGATGCTCAATTGGTCAACTAATACTGGCATTTAACAAGGGAATTTCCCTGCTGTGGGATGAATAAAGTATCATCTAATCTAATTTCCAAACGCACTTGCTATTTGGTTAATGTAATGGTGTATTTGGTTTCCCTATTAGTGTTCATTTTGTCAACTATTTTTAATTTAGAGTTAGTCTTGTGCCAAATTTCCTTATTAGTTTTAGTCATATTTCGTCATTCAAATATCTTTTTTTGTAAGTTTTAGTTGACTAAAAATCTTGTAATTTTAGTTTTGGTCAAAACAATCCTTTTGTTTAAATAATTTTTTCCGAGATTATTTCAGGAAAAAGGTGTATTACACTTCTCAAACATTAGTGAAATGTCATAATTATCTGACACTATACACGTATATATTGTTGAATGATTTTTGTTGAATGCAACGTTGTTAAACACGTTTTCGTATGGAGCCACAAGCACATGTTAGACAAGCACCAGGGCTTTACAGCACGTTGTTTTATTGTCAGCAGTTGCATAGCCTACATTTCTCCGGCTGTTGCAGTCTCGTAATCGTCTTGTCTTAGTCATGGAATAAAAAGGTTGTTGATGAACATATTTAGTCTAGTCTGACAAAATTAACACTATTCCCTACTTCCATCTGTGTACTGTGCACTCTGTACTTGGTACTAAAATACAACACAGAATGGCAAAACCAATTTCATAATCAAGAAAACACAAAGCACTGCTTGCACTGTTCTGCCATGAAGACAGGGCCCATAGTGTTTATTTTAAATAGATCAAAGCAGGCACGGCGTCATAGGTGGGCCTGACGGGCCTAGGCCCACCCACTTTTCAACAGGCCCATCCACAAATTTTCATTAAAAAAATAATGTTTTAATTATAAAGCATTATTAAAAAATGGCAAATTATCTCATAATTTGTGCTAAAATAGTCTAAATGTTAAATGGTTTTAAACTTAATTTAAAAAAAGTTGTTTTTCTATTAAATGACAGTGATCTGCGCAACATTTCCAACGCGCTAATAGACTGCCAGCTTAATTAACACTACATTCCACAGGGACACCTATGGCCTCATGACATCTGCAGCAGTCCTAATGTCCCCTAGCCTTCAGACTAATGACATATGCAATGACAACATTTTCGTCCTCATTGCTTATGCACCTAAAAGCTCTGATAACACTGCCGATGACTGTACAGTTGAACGCGTCTTTTCCAGCGTCAACCGGATTAAAACACCAAACAGGCGCACCATGCTTATAAGCCTAATGACTCTATGTCTGTTGACATATGAAAGAGAGCTTACAGTAACTCTCGACTTCGTTGAAATCATTGATATTTTCAAGAGCAAACCCCGTCGACTACTGCTGTAATTTGTGTCAGTGTGTGTGTGTGTGTGTGTGTGTGTGCGCGAAGCGACCTTCTTCTTCTAGGTCTTTTTTAGCGAGTTTAATTGTGTGGGCCTACCACGAGGGGATAAGAGTAAGGTGTGTGAAAGCTCCTCTATCTGTATTGAGATATATTAAAATAATCGATTCATAACCCGTTGAAAATCTACAGGCGCATTGCTATTTCTATATAAGCTTGTTACTGTTGTTCTTTTTCCCTCATTGGTGCCCCTTGTTATGTAGGCTGTGTCTGTTAATGTGATTTATTTCCTTTTGTTAAATATGGTTATAACATGAATCACACTAAAGTAACAGTTTGTCTCTTTCGGAAATAACTTGAGTCTCGTTTTACACGACAGATGACGTCAATGAACAAGTTCTGTGCCCGAGTATTGAATGAAACTGTCTGCCAGTGTTGTTGAACTGTATTGTTGAAAACATAAAAACAACTAAACAGAATTGTGAAATCTTCGGCCTCCTGTTATACGAGCAGAACTAAATTATGTTTTGGGGAAATATTAAATGCCTGACCACTGTTACAGTAGGTCTATGGAGCTTTGCGTTATAGTGCAGCCAGGTATTGTGCATAATGGAGATTCCAACTCGCTCCTCTCTGGTCAGAACCAAGGAGAGCGGGGGCTGATAGGGTCGTCCTGTACAACGAAACGTTTGTACAATGTTTTTTTACAACATATTTAAAGAGCATCAAGCTACTGAAATCTCCATTATGTTAGCACAGATGATATAACAGTATATTAGTCATTTGTATTAGGTTAAACAGTGATTTGAAATCAAGTTTAATTTGAGGCCCACCCAAAATTGGTCTGGCCCATCCAAAACTGGAATCTGGCGCCGTGCCTGGATCAAAGTGAAGAATTTAGGAATGACTAATGCTTTAATCCGTTCTGAAATGATTGTTAGTGAGGCCCCTGTCTGTAAACATAATGTTATTGAACTTACTTTCTGTCAAACTCCCTGTACGCATCTCGTAGCCAGCTGAGAGAGGGTTTGTTTTCACTGGTCAGCCCATGATGGAAATAGATCAGAGTGTAGTCACTTTCAACATACTGATCCAGTGTTCCTTTAAGATACCTGCAAAAAAAATTGTCATTTAAATAGATAAGTGTGTAAGAAACCAAGGAAGTAAATCTTCACAACCTTCCTTAGTGTTTCAGCATTACACAGAAGCTGTCATATAGTGAAATATGTAGGGAAAAAACGTAACTTGAAGAAAAACAAATCTGAATAGGCATTTGTTTCCCATTAAAAAGTTTTTTAAACACTTTCAAAACAGTTCCATAATGTCTACAAGACTTCCGTAAAACATGTACTATTGATTCATATAGGGTCATATGAGCATGTGTAAGCAACTAGTCAAAAACATAGACTATACCTGGTTAAATACAAATATACCTCGTTTGATTCCAGCTAAAAACCTTTAATGTATATGATTTACTTCTCTCTACTCAAAATTCCTGTTCCTCGCAATAGTCAAAAAGCTAATAACTAGTTATTAGTGTTATCTGAAAGGAGGTGTCTGTGTATCCTTTCTTTCTTCACAATAGAAACTGGAGCAATATCTGATCAAGTAAGTAAGGCATTATTTTTACCATAACTGTTATGATTAAATCTATCTTCATGACCTACACTGACATTTTCTATGTCTCAAAACTAAAATCATATTTCAGTAACGTGTGATGGGAAGCCCAGCACGCCGTAGAGCAGACATCTTCCACATCTTCCTTTAACGAGGGCACCAAAATGCAGCCATGGCCCTGGTGTAGTGGGCGTGCACTCCAACGGGTAACTATGCATTCTCCCAAGCATAAGCACCTGAAATTGTCTCCACCTCCCATTGAGAAAGGCGCTGCTTGAGCATCGCTTTTCCTTAACAGAGCTAGCAAAGCAGACAAACAGTTGATTGGTCTGCCATATCTCCCATGTGCAGTCCATATACTGTACATACAAAGCGCGTACACAGAACACAGATTGTGCCAGCGCTGCTCTTCCGAAGACGCAAAAGGGGGTGGAGAGAAAGATGACAGCTCACAAGTCAATGCTTTGTATGATGAACAGGTTCAAACTCTCGTTTTCTTAAAACCCCCTTCATGAAGCGCATCACCAATGGACGAGAACCAGGTGAAAGTCCCTAAAAAAACTTAAATGACAGGCAAATATGGCTAACGGATAAACTATTATTGTGGAAAAGGAACAGGCCAATTTCTAGTAATTTCTGAAGCAAGGACGACTGTCCACCACAGAGCTCTGGAAAGGTGGGATACCTCTTCCCTCACACCAAGCTTCAAACTTGCACCATTTAAAGTGCCCATATTATGAAAATAAATAAATCTTTTTTCTGGGATTTGTTATTTTGTATCTTTGGTGCTTCCACACGCATCCAAACTTGACCAAACACTCTCCATGCTGTTTTGAGTGAGATACGGGTTTCTGAATGTCGTCTGCCTTCAGCCTCCGGGTGAGCTGTTCAAAATCTGCATGGCTTTCTACGTAACTAGCCGAGACGAGGGGGCTAACCGTAACATGCTAGCTTGTTCTCAACAAAGACAGTAAAAGAAGCGGACCAACAGATCCCGTTGTTCTGGATGGAGACCAGTAAAGGAAAATAGAAGCACTTTCCCGGTGAGGGTTAGGAGTTACAGTGCAGCCTCCAACTGAGCTTGACGGCGTAGTTGTGAGGTGGGCAACGTGTCTGAAAGTTGTAAATCTTCTTGTAGCTGTGCCAAGAGAAATCTTAATCATTCCCAATCGGCAGAGACGGAGAGCGTAGGTATAAGTTAGGAGATAACATAGACACAGGCTAATTACTGCTAACTATCTTGCTAGTTAACATTATTAATTATACCTAAACACCTGATGTACTGTAAGTTGAAACTGTCTGCGTGCTTCTCCTGACAATTTGGTGATTTGTCGACTCTGCGATGTAAGTCATGTGGTTATGATAAAATCGTTAGCCTACTTTTACAAAAACGTCTGCTACGGAGCCATAACGTGAGGTACAAGGTAATGGAGCTTTTTATACATTGTTGTGTTTCTTTAGAGAAAATCAATGGAGAACTAGAGTCTTGAAACGCTTCAGATGTAAAGTTATTCACTGTCAAAATGGCGCCAAAGTGAATGGCAATTAATGGGATGCTAACTGCAGGAAATGGCTTTGTAGCATTAAAATGGCGCCATGGAAGCTACGCTTCGAGAGGAGAGGCTTACCCCATTAGCTCTCAATGGCAAAACACTGCTAGAACACACTCTAACTCACTATAATCTACAAAAGAACTTACATGTCATTGTTCTGCAGGTATTTCACAAGTGTGCCCTTGTAAGAAGACTCAGAGCTAATCCTGCCTTATACTGATCAAAGTTGGAAAAACAGTTAGCTAGCTAATGTTATCATTACCTAGATAGCCAACAAAGATAGCACAGAAGTGAGATGTCTCACTCTGTAGCTAAAACAAGTGAGATGTCTTACTCTGTAGCTGAAACAGAGATCCAAACACACAGGGTGAAAAGAGGAGCTGCAGCAATGTGCAGTACAACACCAATATGGTGTTTTTTTGAAAATGAAACGACGTAAATCTATTCTGGCACAACCTCAAAATACAACTATGAACCTGAAAATTGGCATAATATGAGCACTTTAACTCTGGGGGCCCTGAGGCAATTTTTACAGTTTATTTTCCGTCTGGATTTATTTCATAAAAAAGCTTGTAAAACATCAACCCTGTTGTTTAAAGTCAAGATATGAACATCATTTTTTTAAGAACAAACTGGGTTATTAGAATATTTGGGTTGCAGTGAGGTCACTTGCATGTTAAAAATGGTTGTAGGGCCTTAAAGACAAATAAATAAATAAAACGGAAAATTAATCTTCCAGATATGTATTGATACCACAGACAGATAAGTAATGAATAAGCCATTTTCCATTCTAAAACACTTCTCATATGTCTTGGGAGTCACACTGTGAAGAAATAATCATCATAACTTATACAGTTGACAAAATACATGCATTTTTTCCAACAAAGTGAAGACGTTGATGACATGACCATTACTTATGCCAATAATAACATAATAATGTCATATTTATTGATATTACACCCACAGCAATGTTATACAAGCAAATATGTGTCTAAATAGTGCACAATTTGGCCTTTCATTGAGTATATAGGCATTTTTGTCCCCTCTGGCCTTCCATACAAGAGGGGTGACTTTATCCCCCATATATGGGCATATGGGCCTTTATTTCCTGTTTAGAGTCACAGAGGAGAGACAGGGCAGACACGGAGGAGCAAGCCAGCGGCAGAAATGAGCCAAAACGCGATGAATTATGGACATAAAGTTGATCAATCTTGGATATAACAGTATGGATTTAAAGCCCAAAGAGGCTGAAGTTCCAGGCTGGATAGAAAATCCCCTGTAGAGGCTAGATAGACAGGGAAAAGACCTCCGTAAACATGAAATCGTCAGGATTTAAACAAACTGAAAGTGAGTAAATTGCTTGTATGGTTCAAAAGTTATTAAACTATGAATCAGAGGTACTTTTTTTACTCGTGGGCGAGTGTCTCTGGCTCAGAGGGTTAAGCATACAAATCTTGCATGGATGTAGCACTAGCGCTCTGTATAGTATCGATCACATTATCTGGTAATCCTGTAGTCATCAGCTTTCTCCCTTTTTTCCTCACTCTCAGGAGCCAGGCACAAAGGCCCCAAATGTCTGGCCGTTGGATGCAGTATTTGACCCTTAGCCTGGGACACCAGGTCCCTGCCCACTGGGAGGCACAGGGGCTCTCCCTCTGCCAGTGCCCTGATCTCAGCAAACCATGCCTTTCTGGGCCACCGGGGGACGATCAGAATCATAGACAGTCTCGCCTGACGCACACGCTGCAATGTGGTCGTGATCAGTGCCACTGGTGGGAATGTGTCTCTGGCCATTTGTGGAAACGGGTACACTCAAGGGGCACGCTCCGGTCCCTTATAAATTACCACATAGGATAATGTGCGTTTTCTCTCTACAGAGGCTTTGCCAAACCATGCCCACATCTATTCCACTACTGCCAGTTGGAGTCTCCATTCTCTCACCATGGTAAAACCCCTAGAGAGGTTCCTGCTGCAGCACCCCGTATATCGTATAAATGCGGGGGGGTGAACAATAAACTGGATGGCAAAACCTGGTATTCGCAAGCTGTGCCCACGTAAGCAAAGTGGAGGAATTGTCTGTGTTTCCACAGAACTAGAATGTGAAACTATGCATCCTTTAGGTCCATTGTACTGCACTGGACTCACCAATCACACCTGTTGTAATGTCAACATCCGGAATTTCCTTAGGTGTTTGTTGAAAGCTCTCAGATCCCAGATGGGATGGAGCCATCCATCCTTCTTGGGAATGACAAAATAATGGATGGAAAAAAAACGTACTGAGCTTCATTTTGGGGTTGGTATCTCAGTTTGGGCGTGGCAGATGGCCACCGGTGAGAGATGGCAACTGGTGGCTGGTCTTTCAGGAAGGCCTTGTGAGCCTGTGGCCGTGGTAAATTTTCTCAAGCTGGGCGGCAGAAAACCTACACTGTTTACTGGGAAGAGATGGTCTGCCGGCCAACACATTGGACTTCGGTGCAAGGTGGCAAGCCAGTGTTCCACCTGTTTTTATGTTGTTAGGATGTTGGTCAGTCCTGCTGTATCCATCCCCTCCAAATCCAGGAATTGGTAATAAGGCAGGTAAAGCGGAGAAAATGGCAACTTGTCCCTCACTGTCACCTGTTGACAAAAGTAATTCCCTGCGAGACGGGTTTGCTTCTGACGTGGAGGGGGTGCATGCCACAGTGCATGCCATGGACCAAGGGGGCGCTCGGCCGCTCTGTGGCAAAGGTTGATCATCAGCCTTGGTCAGGAAATCTCCAGGGCCGAGGACCTGAGTCTGCTCTTCTCCTACAGCTTCTGGTTCTCCTTCATAGAATACCCTCAATGCGGTGAGAGACAGCTTGCCATCGAAGACAACACCCAGCAGGGTTTCCTCCATAGTTGCAAAGGTAACTGGGTCCTCCTTGGCACCGATGAGCTGAGGGTAAGCTTCTTCCATGCTCTACCCACCAACTGTCCCACGCCGCCGTCCTCCTAGTACACACTCCAGGTCCATGCCTGTGGGTGACTCTCCCTTTTATTACAAAAAGTCTGTGAATGTTTAATATATAAAAAAATATATATCTGACCTTGGGTACTAAACTGCCAATCAGATGGATTGGTGGTTTAGTCAATAATAAATCGGCCAAAAAAAGGCAGACAAAAACCAACATATGGCGAAAATGCAGGACACACCACTCAAACTAGGGCAACAGTTGCTAATTCGGTGTGTCAGGGCCTAGAGGTCTGTTAGCAGCAGTAAAAAAAACATACAGAATTTAGATTTACACTAGTTCTTACATAAGCAGCTTGTGATGGTCCAGTTGGTGCTGTGGTGGCATCCTGCATGCATTAAAGACTATCACCTTCCTTCCAAAGTTGTCATCACCTACAGACACACAGAAAGACAGACAGTAAATCAATTAAATTAAATTTGTAGTATCAAATCACAATTACATCTGCAAGCAGCGTTGGACGGGCCTTTGCTCCTCTGCAAGCAACAGGGTTACTGGCGGACAATGCTCTTTGCAACCGTGAATTTGCGCGGCACTCAGACAATACAAATAGTCACCAATGAAAACGGAACTCCCTGCTGAATTCAATGATTGCTCACACAAGACTATGTCATACAGTTCATTAGCTGTAAAAGGGGGCGTGACCAAGCAGAGGGAACAGGCCAAACCAAGACCAATGAAAACGGGGAACTCTCTTTTGAATTCAATAATATCTCACACAATAGTGTATAAGAAACGGGTCATTAATAAAGGGGTGTGGCTTAAGCATATGGGGCAGTGCAAATCATCACAAATGAAAAGGTAACTATGATGAGTTCAATGATGCTTCATACAAGACTATTTTAAATGGGTCACCAGTTATGAAAGGAGTTGCTTAAACGTAGGGGGCGGGACAAACCATAACCAATGACAAACCAACTCTTTGCTGAGTTCATACCTCACACAAGACTCTACCTTAAACGTGTGGCCCCAGCGCATGGACGTGGTTAAAGTATAGGGGCCGGCTCAGTAACACAAGTACACCACACATTCTAAGTTTCATTGCCTGTTGCCAACCTATGACCAAAAGTCAAAACTGTCTTCAGTATGTCCTAGACCCTTGTTGAATATGGGAAATTTCAAGCAGATTTGACAATGTACTATGTACTTTTTCGTTAATCGCTAAACATTCAAAATGGCCAACACACCACTTGACGAAAAATTTTCTTTTAATAACTTTTCATCTTTAAAGGTGTAGGGATGGTACAGACCAAATTTCAAATCCATCAGATGAAATCACTATAAGAAGTTTGCTAAAGTATAGCACCTTGACTTTTAGGTCTACTAACTGTTGCCACTAGGGGGCGCTATGACTTTGAGCCAATATCAGCCTTTATTTGTTGTCAGGGTTAGAGTCTTATGAATCCTGAAAGGTTTCGAGCCAACTGGACAAATTACGCTCAAATTAAACCCACTTCATCTCCTTCATCTCTAAGGTCCAAAGATGGCACAGACGAAATTTGAAGTTAATCAAATTAAATATTCAGGAGGAGTTCGTTAAATTACGACATGTGAAATATGGCCAAAATCGCACAAATTTCAAACTTTCAATTCAAAATGGCGGGCTTCCTGCCTTTACAGATAGAGTAGCTATAATTTACAAAGACCCAACAATTCAAGTAATTCCCCAAAGAGCAAGCATTTAGTGCTGTGGCAAGTAAAAAAACTCCTGTTTATGAAGAAACCTCAACATTACCTTCACTGTATCAGACTGTTCTTACCGTTAAAAACAGAAGTCCAAATTCTGCATATTAACCTGCACATTTTAGTCTGAAGAAGTATTGGTAAAAGATAAAAACAAAAGACAAACTCAATATTAACGTATCAATATATTAATGTCACAGTGGGGATTGGTGTGAAGAGAAGAAACAAAAAAGGTTTAAGATTGGAGGACTGACCCGCCACTTCAATGATCTGATGCCTGGCGATGTCATAGAACGGATGGTCCCAGGGCAGGTGTGGAGAGCCAGCGTCAAAGCGCTGGGAGATATCTGTCTCTGAAACACACACCATTTTTTGTTTGGTTGGAGTTGTAATAAAATTATTCTATTATATTGTATATATCTATAGGTTTAATTAGGCTTCCTGTCTGAATTTACAGAATTAGCTATTGTCATCATACAAACAGGAATGCACAATAAAATATAGTGTAGCCACATATACGCGTCACACAGAAAATCTATATACATGTATATTTAAATGAGAATAGAATATAAACAATAAAACAGGCAATCAAATAGAACAAACTAGAAAGGAAGAAATATACATATATTTTCGCCCCTCCCATAGTACTAAAATTGCCCTAATAAAAATCACCAATGATCTCCTCATAGCTGCTGATTTTGGACTTCTCTATCGTCATCCTCCTCGATCGTAGTGCGGCCTTTGACACCATTTCTCACTCCATTCTCCTCAATAGACTATCTTCTCTCGGCATCTCTCACACCCCCCTTGACTGTTTCCGCTCATATCTCTCAGACCGCACTCAGTTTATTAAACTCAAATCTTTCACATCCCTTCCCCTGTTACTACTCGCAATTGGCAACTGATTTGTTACTCAAGGTTCAGTTCTTGGTCGCCCTCCTTTTCATCACCTACCTACTAGTATTTTCTGCAAATTCAACATTCATTTTCATTGTTACGCAGATGACACCCAGCTCTATTTATCCAGCAAACCCACCTCCTCGTTACCCCCCTTGTCCCTTACTAACTGCTTGCTTGAAATTAAAGACTTGACAGTCCTTGAACTAAACAGTGATAAAACCAAACTCCTCCTCGTAGCCACCAAATCCACCCTATCCAAACTCAATAGTTTCACTCTACCAATTGACAACTCCTTGGTCTCCCCTTCCCCTCAGGTCAAGAGTCTGGGCGTAATCCTCGACTCCTCCCTATCCTTTCAGTCACACAAATAATATCTGCCGGTCTGCATACTTCCACCTATGCAACATTTACGGCCTCCGTCCCTCCCTTACCACTCACACTGCCTACATCCTTATCCACAGCCTCATCACCTTCCGCCTTGATTACTGTAACTCCCTTCTTTTTGGCCTCCCTCAAAAATCAGAATTCAGAATACAATTTAATATCCTTCTGCATACTTTCAAAGCCATCCATAACCTTGCTCCCGCTCCGTCAGATCCTCCTCCTCTATCCACCTCACTGTACCCCCAGCTCGACTTGTCACCTTTGGGAACAGAGCCTTCAGCCGCTCTGCTCCATGCTCTGGAAGTCACTCCCACCTGACCTCCGCAGTATCGACTCTCTCCCCCTGTTCAAAACCAGACTCAAAACCCACCTGTTCCAGCTTGCTTATTTGTAAATACACTGTTCCTGTCATTTTTTCACAACGGTTTATACTTTTCTGTTCTTTGTATCTGTCTTTTATTGTCTATAAAGCAACCTTGAGTGCTTAGAAAGGCGCTGTTAAATAAAATGTATTATAATATATATATACAGTGTGTGTGTGTATATATATATATATATATATATATATATATGAAAATTCCTCTCACCTGATTTGCTGAGAGTAGACTCATCAGCCGGCCACTGCTGGTCCTCTACAGTGGTCAGCTTCAGCTGTCCTAACTGTGCAGTTGCAGGGTCTTCACCCAAATCTACCAGCAGCTCTGAAGACATCACTGACTCTGAAAAACGCTGCTACACACAGCTACTGACACCCACTGCACAGTGATGTTTACCACACACCCTTAAAGCTGGGACTTTCACAGCGTAGTAGCCTGTAAGAGACAGAGACACATCAGGTCAGCTTTAAAAACATTTTAACCACTGCTGAAACTTTTGTTACAATTAGGTATTTTAGAAACTTTGACATATGACACATATAGACAAAACACAAGCAAATTAAGAAGACAACTTCATTGTGTTTTCTGAAGTTGCAGGACGTTTGTCCCTCCTCCACTCTCTCTCTTCTTACTCTCCACGCGGCACCGGTCCACACTTCTGACATTTGTCCACAGTTTTAATTTTTATTAATTGTATATTGTAAAATATGAGGGGCAAACCTGTATTTGTACCAGTGTTTCCACGGGTAACTGCAATCGCGGCGGCCACGGCGAAGAACACAGAAGATATTATTGAATGCAGCTAACTTCAGTTGGTAGAGTAACTACCAGCGTATGAGACGGAGCTGCTGGACCTGGGCGAGAGATGTGACCCATGGCCAGAATATCATAGGCTAATTCATAAAAATGCAGCGCAGTGACGATACAGACAACGTGTGTATCCGCCATTCAACCCGTGATGGACCCATTCATAATGATCAGCCATCTAACTGTGAGATTATCCTTTCGGCCATAATTGTGCAGCCCTATTATCAAGTTTTTAAAATAAAAAAAGTTTGAATTAATGCAAAATAAAGTTATTGGGGGATAAAGTGGAGAGAGTAAAATACCTACGTCACCATTTTGATCAGCCGATCAACAAAGATTTCTGTAAATACACTTTATAAAACATGAAATAAAACACAGGGTTCAGGATTTCAGAGTCGAGATGCTGATAGAGGATGGTGGAAAGCTGACGCTGGTATGAGCCACCGTGGTTGTTTGTGTAGGTGTAGATTACGGTGTCGGTGGACTCACTAAAATAAAAACATAAATGGCGTTTTCTTTTTGATTGATAAACTGACTTTTATACACTTAAAGTGACAACTAAAACAGCTTCTGTGACTGTAAATGATGTTGGCTCTGCTGTGTAGGCTGCTGAGATGCCTATAATTTACATTGAAATACTGCCTCCAGCAGCTCAAATAACAATCTCTGGCTAACTCAGCTTGAAACAGTACCACAATGTTACTATTTCAAATTATGCATCTCTTCCTCTTCCACATATTTACACTCTCCCTGTTTTCTATAGTCACTCTTCTTCTTTTATCTCCCAACCCCCACTATTTACACACACAAACACACCCTCTGTTCTCTCTCTACTATGTGATGTTATACGGGCTGACAGCATGTTGCTTTAAATAAATATTGCTACTCACCAACAGTCTGCCTATTGCATCTAACCAACCACAAAACGCAACTGTTAGCACACAGCTGGCCAAGTTTCCAGTGAGCAAAAAGCTTTCAGGGAGGACACTAGGATTTTTAGATGATGTTAACAATAACTGGTTCCTCTTTTCTTGATTTTTCCTTAACACAACCTTTTTTGTGCTCCCAGTGCAGGTCAGCTAGTATAGGTCAGAGAAAGAGGCCAAGTACATACCACCTAACTGTGAGATTGTCTGTAGACATGACTCATCTCTACAGTTAATGTTAAAACCTGAAACACGTAAAAATCCTGTATTGGTCAGGCTCTAGTTTTTTTTTTTTTGTTGCTGTAATGAAGTTGTGAGAGACAGAGAAAGTTGCAAAAAAAAGTGCTACGTTTTCCTAGTGACCAAAAAGGCTCAGGATGCTGCAAATGTTGCTATGCTATTTGATTGATCAAATTTGATAATGGGTTTAGGACAAAAAAAATATAATTTATTGAATTAATCAACTTTGAACATGTCTGTCAGTGGCTTGTTGATCTTTACATTGTTAGTTAATTTCCTGGCCTAGGACATGCATTCATACGGTTATACGAAGGACTTATTGGACTTTAAATCATCACTGCACTTACACTAACAAGCGAAGTTGTCCTCAATTTAGGTTAGGGTTAGAGTGTTTTAGAAAGGTAGGCTAAAGGGCGGCCAAATAGCTGAGTTGGCAGACCGGCTGTGGGGAGAACAAGTATTTGATACACTACTTTTTTTTAGGTTTTCCTCCTTAGAAAGCATGTAGAGTTCTGTAATTATCATAGGTACACTTCAACTGTGAGAGACGGAATCTAAATCAAAAATCTAGAAATCATATTGCATGATTTTTAAATAATTAATTTGAATTTTATTGCATGACATAAGTATTTGATCACCTACCAATCAGTAAGAATTCCGCCTGTTCTCCACTCATTACCTGTATTAACTGCACCCGTTTGAACTTGTTACCTGTATAAAGACACCTGTCCACACACTCAATCATACAGACTCCAACCTCGTCACAATGGCCAAGACCAGAGAGCTGTGAAGGACACCCGGGATAAAATTGTAGACTTGCACAAGGTTGGGATGGGCTACAGGACAAGGAGGCAAGCAGCTTGGTGAGAAGGCAACAACAGTTATTGGAATTATTATTGCAATTATTAGAAAAGTTCAAGGTGACGGTCAATCTCCCTCGGTCTCAAAGAAAACTATTAGTAACACACTACGCTATCATGGATTAGCGCATGCAAGGTCCAATTGCTCAAGCCAGTGCATGTCCAGGCCGGTCTGAAGTTTGCCAAAGACCATCTGGATGATCCAGAGGAGGATTGGGAGGATGTCATGTGGTCTGACGAGACAAAAAGAGCTTTTGAGTCTAAACTCCACACGCCATGTTTGGAGGAAGAAGAAGGATGAGTACAACCTCAAGAACACCATCCCAAACGTGAAGCATGGTTGTGGAAAAATCATTCTTTGGGAATGCTTTTCTGCAGAGAAGACAGGATGACTGCACCGTATTGAGGGGAGGATGGATGGGTGATGAACCACAAGATCTTTGCTAACCAGCTTCTTTCCTCAGTAAGAGCATTGAAGATGGCAACTAAGGAGTTGCTCCATAAGAAGCATCTCAAGGTCCTGGAGTGGCCTAGCCAGTCTCCAGACCTGAAACCAAAAGAAAATCTTTGGAGGTAGCTGAAAGTTTGTATTGCCCAGCGACAGCCCCAAAACCTGAAGGATCTGGAGAAGGTCTGTATGGAAGAGTGGGCAAAAATCCCTGCTGCAGTGTGGGAACACCTGGTCAAGAACTACAGGTACTGTATGATCTCTGTAATTGCAAACAAAGGTTTCTGTACCAAATATTAAGTTCTGCTTTTCTGATGTATCAAATACTTATGTCATGCAATAAAATGCAAATTAATATGATTTTCGTTTAAGACTCCATCTCTCACAGTTGAAGTGTACACATGATGATAAAAGTTAGAGACCTCTACATGCTTTGTATGTAGGAAAACCTGCAAAATGTGCAGTGTATCAAATACTTGCTCTCCCCATTGTACAGAGGTTAACACCTCGATGCAGTGGATCACGGTTTGAATGCGACCAGCGGCCCTTTGCTGCATGTCATCCCCACTCTCTCCCCTTTCACATTTTCAGCTGTCCTTTCAAAAAAATAAAGGCTGAAAATGTCCAAAAAATATCTTTCAAAGAAAGAAAAAAGAAAAGGAAGGCTATATTCAGGCAACTGTTATTTGAGCATAAAAGAATGCAAATGTGTTCTAACAGAAACCTAAAATACAAGTATGAACATGCAATTGAGCATGGTAGGTCCTCTTTAAACTGTAGTGTAGATATGTGGAGTTTGATGAATCCCTCTCTCCGTATACGAAGCAGTATGGGTTACGTTACCAACGTTAACAATCTAACTTCAGCTATTGATTTGACTGCAGATAAATGCAACAAGTCACAGTCAAGTAACCAATATCCTTTCCTACACCTACAAAGCCAGCTGACGAAAACATTTAAGTGGGCCTAATATTCGCAGTGAATTTAGAGAAGCTAGCTAAACTAAACGGGCTAACTGGCTGAGCAAACTTAGCTGGCAAATATTACAAAGCTAAAACACATAGCGAACGTCACACATACAAACTGCCTTTGCTATGGGTCATTTCGCAGTATGGCACACGTTAACACTGATATTTAATACGCTGTGTGGGAATTCATTTGTAAAGAAAAAGACTGTAATCACGCTTTGCTAAACCATATCCCCGTATAACGTTAACCCTAAGACAAATCAATGGTACCAGTTTGAACGTTAATGTTAGCCCAATGATAGCCTAACGTTATGTACGATTATGAGCACACGACCACGGAATCTTCACGCAATGTGCTTCTGCCGTGATTTTCAAGTTGTATATGACAGAACTAAAGTTACAGCACATGAAACATATTTATTTAACGTTACCTTAATTGTAAAGTTACTTGAGCTTTGTGGCGCCTGAAGTCGCCGTTTCCTTGATTAGCTGTTGACAACAACAGCAACAATCTACGTCGACGCCTTTTCCGGTTTATTATTTTCAGAATAAACGTATGTTAATCTGTTTATATTGTAGTCTACTGCAGAACTGTCAAAATAAAATCACTGATTAGATGCGCACTGTCATGGTCTTATAGGGAAATTACAATGGCAGAACGCACGTTACAGTACAGTTCAATACTAGGCCTACTTGAATGCGTTGCTTCCTCATACAAAAATTGTATTTATTTGGTAAACAAAAATGAAAATGCCAGTTTACAGCAAATATCGGTCCTCGGGAACACTGTATGTGTGTGGCAAGTATGGTCATAGTTGGATTTGTCTCCTGACAGCTATTTCTTTGTTTGTTTAAACTATAAACCATAATTGTTTGTCATCTATGACGACACACCAGGGGTTTAAATATTTTGCATACGTGTTTAGGGGACAACCTTCAAAGTTAGCTCAAGAATTTAATTTACCATGATTATTATACATTTTTACAACTAAGACATTTCCTTAAGACACACAAAGAGAGGGAGAATATCTATAAAGCCCCATTAAAACAAGAAAAATTACTAATGGCATACAGAGGGAGAGACAAAATTGTATAAGGTACTACAACAGGAATCTAACAACAACAATTTGGATGTCAAGGGAAAATGGGAATTGGAAACAAATATGATAACAGATAAACACTGGGAAGAAACATTTAAAGCAGAGCACAAGATAAGTAGCAGCCCAACATGGAGGGAGTTTGATTGGAAGATCAAACTGAGGTATTTTAACATTCAATCTATTACCTGAAAGTACAGTAATACTTTGAAGAGATATTGGAAGGGTTGCAGATATGTTTTGGGATTGCCCAAAGATTTTAGATTTTTGGAAGAATATCCGAAAGGAAATAAAACATGTGTTGGGTATTTACTTTAATTTAGATCCAGCATTGTATATATTGGGTATAGTCCCAGATAATGTTGCAGATAGGAACTTGACTTCCTTACATAAAATTCGTTTTTTATATGCAAAGAACACAATTACGGCTTATTGATTGAAGCCACAGCCTCCCAATATAGCGGAATGGAGAGAAAGGGTAAAGAAGTGTGTTCATCATGGAGAAAATCACAGCGAGGTTGCAGCTCAAGTCAGACAGGTTTGATCAAAGATGGTCACAGATAACGTCACTTTGGTCACCTCTTTTCTCTTTTTCCAGCTTTAGTTACACCTGTTGCAGTACAGTTAATACTAAATGTATGTTCTCATTTCTACATGTTGCTCATGTTCCCTCTTTTTAAGTAGGAGGAAGGAATATTTGAAGATAGGATGTGAGGGCATGATTATACAACCTATATAGTGTCTCCAAATGTGCGTTCATAATGTATGTATGTTTGTCAAGTTAAAAAAAATACAACTTGGTGGTGTAGATTACTTTAATTGCTAAATTACCACTTGGGAGATATTTAATAAATAATTATTACCTATGTTTATAAAGAAAAAGTGATGCAATACATGCAATGTGCTTAACACAAAAATATAGAGATCACATCTGCACAATAAAAAATGACAAGTCTCTCAAAAAGCAAATTAAAGGTAAAAATTACTGTTTAGTACATAGACCTGCAGACATTTACATGTTATTCATCAACTTTTACTGCAAATCTTAACACCTACAAGTTTGAAAAATATATTCTAGGCTGACACTAGGCCTAAATTGATATTTAAGAGTTTTAAATACACTGATAAATGATGTATCAGCTAATTATTTAATAATACATAACATAAAGAAACAATCTTAATACGTGTGTGTATTAATACGTCAATCTTAATACGTGTGTGTACACACACACATGTGTGTGTGTGTGTGTGTGTGTGTGTGTGTGTGTGTGTGTGTGTGTGTGTGTTGTAAGCGCTCTTGTGGACAGACTATGGTTAATAAAACTACACCGACGGAACAGCCTGAGGGACAATTCTATGTGCGGAAGTGCGATTGGAAACAGTCAATAGAAGGGAGGCTACAACGGTTCCTGATGCAACTTTAAAACGGTCAGTTTATAATATGCAGTGTTTACCACATGTGGTCTGACTTATAACTCGTAAATACACAGGTTGTTCTATATTACGTAGGCTAAAGGAACGTGTATAGGCTGCTTTCAATTGCATCACAATGCAGGGAATAGCGACAGACTTTTTAAAAGAAAGTTTCGGTCGCTCACATTCATCAGAGGAAATGGAACAAAGGCCTACAGAATCTCATTCTGTGAGACCCCGGGTGGCTATCATGTCAGGTGAGGTACCCGGCGGAAGTATGCCTACGGGACAGCCGTTCAACCGGAACGGCCCCAAACCGTGGTCCGTCGTAGTTCTGTCAGCACTGGGCTCCGCCGTAGCTGTGGTCGCTGTTGGCTGTGTCTGCGCTCTTATCTACCCGATACTTAAAGGTAAGCGGGCGCGCGTACACGTGTGTCACATAGGGCTGTGAATCTCGTGCACATGGTGCTGTGGAAACTGCTACTTTTTTACTTTGAAGTAACTTCTGTGTTAGCTAAAAAGAAAAAGTAATTGCCCATTGCCCCATAGCCCTATATGTTAATGCTGGTAAGTTTGGGAAGTCTTCAAATCAATGCAGTTAGAAAAATATGATGAAAACATTTAGCACTCAAGATTGTAAAATCAATCAATATAAAATGTTTATGATCTTGTGTTATATTCTGGTACAATAACCATTGCTGAATATGTACACATCAGTTGACAAAATATAGTAATTCTACACTTTAAAAACTTATCGGGCACTGGTTGGCTGACTGACTTTTACCTTTACAAGGTCCCATGACATGGTGCTTTTTGGATGCTTTTATACACTGGTCCCCTAATACTTTATCTGATGTCTCTTTTTCGAAATTCAGTCTTGGTGCGTAATTTCAGCCACTACAGCCAGTCCAACAATTTGCTTTCCTTAACGTGCCATTTCTGTGTCTATTGTAGCTATTGGGGGGGTGGCCTTGACCAACTACTACTTTGCTCGTTTGAAAGCCATGATGTCTCTCTCATTCTCATGGGTGGGCCAAATTCTCTATGCGGGCAAAGCAGAAAAAGGGGAGGTAAACTGGCCTCTTATGACCTCATAAGGGGCAAGATTCTAAATTGGCCCAACTGAGCCTTCATTTCTCAAAGGCAGAGCAAGATACCCAGGGCTTAGTTTACACCTATTGCCATTTCTAGCCACTGGGGGACCATAGGCAGGCTGGGGGAACGCATATTAATGTTAGAGTACTTCATAAAGGGAAATTTTCATGCCATGGGACCTTTTAATATATTATTATACTATATAGGCCTATCATTTGAAATGGTCACATTAGCTATTCCATATAACAAAGGGAGTGGTCTTTGAACCAAAAGGGATTCAAGTCACTAGGCTACTACAGCACTGTAATAATAAACAAAACAGAAAGAAAGTCCTTAGATTACAAGAATTTTATGAATTTTAGGAATAAGATCTATATTAACACAAGAGTGAATTTTTATTTTGATCTTGAAAAGAAAGGTTTGAGAAAATAATTTTTACTCATGATCTACTTATTGTACCAGTTGAAAATCCACCTTTACTGATAGTTGACAAAAAGATATTTGCTTTAGCCAAAGATTGCTATTCTTTGTCAGTAGTGATACTTATTCATAGTGACTGTTTCAGAGCTGCGGGCAGAGAGAGTGAGGGGAGAAGATGGGACTGAAGAAAGGATGATGGGTGAGTATCAATATCTGTTTCATATTGTCAAAGCTTCACTTCTCCATCAGGATCTTTTTTTTTTTTTTTTTTTTCAAAGTAGGTTTATTGCTCAAAACCTCATAAATTATTACAGGGTGTATTGGGGATAACAAAGGGTAGCAGGTTTGACATTGTTTTCCTTTTTTTAACAGAAGCACATACTGTACATTCCCACCCATTCCCTCCCTCTGTCACCCTTTAACCAGATACTGAACATGAATCTTCCATATGTCTAACTCTCCATCTGGATCTTTGTCAGATTTATTTACAGTTTGAACTTTAGATTTAGTTACATGGAGAAACCATATTATCTCCCACAGTTAAGAGTTGATGTCCTACCCTTCTGACAGTTTTGTTGAAATAACAATAATATTAAGTTACCAGACTAGCTCTTATGAGATTTGATGGTGCTCATGGCAACTTCAGTTATTAAAGGTCTAAAATGTAATATTTACTGTACTAAATCCAAAAATGACCCCAATGCATCATCAGATATTAAGGAAACATGCTAAGTTCAAAGACTATCGTTTCTGACAATAATAATGCCAGTATTTTAATAATAATTCCTTTTTCCACCCAGTCTTTCCATAAGAAGAAATGTTTATTAATACGTAACTTTGGGTTATTCCTAAAAAGAGTGACATTGATATTAAAAGCATTAGAAAACTTCTTTCACACATTACAGAGGTTGGGTATGATGTGGTGGGATTTTAGTTTGGAGAGTATATTGCTACACTACGCATTTATGGGGTGACTGGGGAGAATAATCTCCGTTCAATCTCAAACCAGGGAGGGGCTCGCTCAGGTGGCAGTTTTCACTGAGCTACAGTATATGTCTCAGGCAAAAGGCATAATGGGCAGGGCTTATTTGGGGAGGCCCATGCCACCCTTATTTATTGGCACCTGGAGCCTCTCTAATTTTATCCATGCACATTTAACATTCCATAAGAACTTTTTGCAAATTTGGTCGAACCTTTTAAAGTACTTTTGGGGTATTGCAATAGGAAAGCAAATAGTCTAATCTCGGGATACAGTTCATCTTCAGAACGTTAACCTTTCCCCATAATGACAACAGTAGTGACCATTTATATGTATCTAATTACATTTTTTTTTTTAAAGTGGGTCCAAATTCTTTTCAATTAATTCATTAAATTGGTGAGGGAAGCGAATGCCAAGATATTTTATGCCTTCAGTAGGGCATTTAAACAACCCCGCCTGAAATAAAAGTTTTTAGGCAGTACGAAGTCAGTGGAAGGGCCTCCGACTGAGTATAGGTTGCATCAGTTAAAAAATGCGCCATGAAGAGGAAAAAAAACATATAGAAGTTGCACTGCATAAGTCACATTTATTTAGAAATTAATTTCAAAAAATCCAAGACCATGAACAGACCTTTAATCTGTAAAGGCAAGGTATTCAACAACACATAGCATAACAATTGCATGGCGCATCCTCCCGGTTGCCATGAAGCTGTGCTCTCCATCCACAATCCACTCCTCCCACAAGCGACGCAAGACTGCCTTAAAGCTCCGGTTCAGTGACATGTTGAGTGACTAGAGGATTTTGATTAAGCCTCCAGGGATGATGACAGGTGTGGAGTTGAATCTTTTCTTTTCTTTTCTCTTTGTGAAATGTGGCGTTTTGTGCGCTCGCATACTGTCCATCACCAGCAGGGCTTTGCATGTTTTAAAGAAGCCATCAGGACGCTTAGTCCTTAGCACTTTGTAAGCCAAATATTCATAATATCTTGATCATCTACCCTTTTTTATACACGGCCACGACAACTGTGGGAGGAGATTTGTCTTTTGGCATGGTTTTCTGTTTGAAAATGACCATCGGTGGCAATTAAGATCCATCCCTGCAACATGGACGCATCACTGTGATTTCTCATGACCAGTTGTCACTATAGTCACACTTTTCTGCCCTTTCTCTGCGACACTTCAGCCCATGGGGATGTCAAACGTTAAGGGGACCTCGTCTCTTTTAATAATAAGTGTTCAGTTACCCACTTTTCAACAAACTCACGGAAACTGTCAACCTTGGCTTGGGAATCTGCAGGCAGTTTCGGACACAACGTTGTCCGTGCTCTAATAGAGAGGTGGTTGCGTTGCATGAATCGTGAACACCAAAAGGCCTGTCTGCAAAGTCATTTTTATTCATCTCATTGGCAATTACCCGGGTGTGGAGACCCAACTGCACCGTTGACAAGTCTCTCCGGGCAGCATGTTGTTCAAGCAGCCATCTGTGGACTTGTTCCTCCAGCTCTGGCCATCTTGCCTTCAGCCCACAATTAGATTTATTTTTTTTCTTCATTACAGTTAAAGTAACCTTTGCTTTTTGCCAGTCCCTCACAAGTTTCTCACTCACTCCAAACTTTCTTTTGGCTGCTCGATTACTGTTTTTGGCTGCAAATTTTACTACCTGCAATTTGTTATCTGCAGAATAGGATTTTTGTTGGGGGCCTTTTGTTTGTGTTCAGTGGTACTCAACTGTTCACTGATAAAATTAACTTAAAGAACACTGTTAGTTGTTTACACAAGATAATGTTTTGTACAGTTTGACATGATACATGCATACCGAAATTTCATGTTATACTTTAAGATTTTGGATAGATTATACAATATATGTTCATGTTTCAACAACTTTCTTTTACGGGATTTAACGTTGAAGTGCTGTCACACTCTTCAAATTAAAGCATCATTAACTTCTTAAGGCATTCCTGACCACTTTTGACATGAAATCTGGTCAACCAGCTAGGAACAGGACCTCAAATCGTAAAGACTGTGACTTCCTTTTTTTTAGGGAACATCACAATTTCTCCCCTGCTCTACCTACAATAAATGAAAATGCCTTGTTGATGCTGGAGGTCCTGATAGAAGAGCCACTTTTACTATAATAACCACTCGTTACAACCGAGGTATGCAGCAAAGCATTTGTGAAGCCACAACACGCACAACCTTGAGGCGGATGGGCTACAACAGCAGACTGGAAAAATGTTGCCTGGTCTGATGAGTCTCGATTTCTATTGAGAGATTCAGATGGTAGAGTCAGAATTTGGCGTAAACAGAATGAGAACATGGATCCATCATGCCTTGTTACCACTGTGGTGGTGGTGTAATGGTGTGGTGGATGTTTTCTTGGTACACTTTAGGCCCCTTAGTGCCAATTGGGCATCGTTTAAATGACGCGGCCTACCTGAGCATTTTTTTTTTTTTTTAATCTGTTTATTGATCCCCAATGGGGGAATTACAATTTACACTTTGTGTCCACACTTTTGTTAGTAATCCCACACAGTCCTGAACAAACATGCGCAGGATCTATAGATGCACTAATGGAGAGATGTCAGAGTGAGTGTGGATGTGGTGGAACGGGAGCTTTGTGCCCTGGATGTGCATCCCACAAATCTCCATCAACTGCAAGATGCTATCCTATCAATATGGGCCAACATTTCTAAAGAATGCTTTCAGCACCTTTTTGAATCAATGCCATGTAGAATTAAGGCAGTTCTGAAGGCAAAAGGGGGTCAAACACAGTATTAGTATGGTGTTCCTAATAATCCTATAGGTTAGTGTATAGCTGACATTCTGTTAGGTTTAAGGTATAGCTCCGAGAGGCTTTTTTGTAAGTTTGGTCATGAGACATATGCTTACCATCTAGGTAAATGCAGCTTTTCCTTGAATTTGTTTTAGGGGGCGCTATTGAGACAATTTACAATAATCAGGCCTGAGACCCATGTGGATTATTTCAGGCCTAGACTAACATCATGAAGGAAAGATTTGTGGTAGATCGTACAATATTTGTTCAAGTTACAACAACTTTCTTTTTCATGATTTAACATCAAAGTTCTACTTGCCCATTGGGTAGAGGACATCAAAGTTTAACAACTGTAACTTCCTGTTGCCATTAGGGGGCACTATGATTATATCTTAATATTTACATTTAGATGTATTCAGACCAGGGCCCTTATACATCCTAAGGAGTTTAGTTATTTAGAGGAGTGTAGTTACTACCCTTCCGTTTTCATGGCGAAACAAGAAAAATGAACGGCTTGCCCCGCCCACGCTGTTTGGTGTGCATAAAAAACTTTTGAGGTCAATCGGTTTAAATCTGTTGGAGTTTACATCCCTTGAAAACTAATAGGGGGCACTATTGAGCCAATTTGTCAAAAGTCAAAGACCCCTGCTAGATCACAATTTTCACTAAGTCTGACATGCGTCCATATTTTTGCGCGGTTTTAAGTAGCCCAAGCAACTGTGCTCAAATGCATAGAATAAAAATAGTTAGTAGACTTGGTGGACTCTCATTTCATAAAGTTATCAAAACTGTTTTGATAAAAAAAACGCGGCAAGGCAACTTATAAAGGACCAACTTCTTGCAGGTGGCAGTAAAACAGGAGGAGTTGTGTGTCTTGTTATTCAGAAGTAAACGAAACTCTGCACAGGTGTTCCCTGTGCTCCGCTGAGGCCATTTGCAAAATTTGAAGAAAATCGCCTGAGCGTCACGGCAATATCCACAAATTCTAAATGGCCAATTTCCCCTTGGGCGGAGCTAATTAAAGGAAATTGGGACTATGTCAGAAATGATGAAAGCAGTGTGTGCACAAATCTGGTGAATATCAGACCAACTATGTCCAAGTAAAGATATGCAACCTTTCCTGTTTTGACTACAGGAAGTTGCTCCTCCATAACTTGCACATTTATTTAAAAAATGTGCCCAAGGGCGAAAGCCAATTAGGAGGCATTATAAAGCCACCATACTGCTAACAAGCCTTAATGTAAACTTAGATCAAATAATTTACTGTTCTGCACATGGCTGCACAATTTCAAGAGTTTGGTGCATCTTAAATTCACCCTAAAACACCTGTTCGTAAAATGAAAATGTTTGCACAAAAACCAAGATGGCTTTTCTCCTGTCCAGTGGGAAAAAATCAAAAAAAGCTACATGGACTTCAAGGTGAGACCTGTGTTACCTCAAAATTTGGTATTTTAATTTCTTAATTGTTTGGCAACGCCCGAGCCCAATCACTACAGAACTTTGCAATTTTCACCAGGTCTTTTTTGTGCACACATTTGTGCAAAGTCTTGTGAGTTTGTCAACATGCTAAGTCCCTCAAAAATGCAGTTGTACAACAGAATAATAATTCCAACAAAAACAATAGGTTCCTCGCACTTTTGGGTCATTGGCAATTTCTATAATCATAATAATATGAAAGAAAGAAAAAAAATTGCCCAATCACCCCCGATTGTAGAATGGATGGTAGTAGCACAGTCCTTAAAGGGTGGCAGGACTGGAACACTTTAGCCTGTATGGAGATTTCTGAGCTCCTTGATGGCATCATATATGGTTGGTTGAAGATTTCTGATAAATCCTTCAGTCTACCAGTTAGTTGTTTATTTCAGAGAACAGTAGCATGTATTTCTACCCTAATCCTGACCCTAACATAACTAGCTAACAGTATGCTCTGGTCAAAGTTGGTAAAAAGGAATTTTGTGTGTGTGTGTGTGTGTGTGTGTAGGTTTCTGGAGTATCCTAGTGCTTTCAGTATTACTAGGATGTATCTCCTGTGTTTTCTCATGGACCCTCACATACCTTAACTCGTACCAGCCTGGCATTGGGTTAGGAACACCACTGACACTAGCCGACTTCAGGTAAGACTCAAGGTTACACCAATGTTACACCACCTATGTTAAAAATGTTGCTAGAAAATACACATGTGAGCTGGATTTATAATCGCAAAAAGAATATTCTGCCTAAGATATTTACATGAATGCATAGCTGCAAACCTGTAATGCAACATTTTCTTTATATATATTTATTGTCAATTTTTCGGTAAAACCACAACGAAGTGATTACAATCTCCTGATTTGGTCACTGCAACTTCACAAATGTGCTCTCTCACTTCACAAAGTTACGAATTTGCTCTCCTTGACTCTGTGTGTGTGTGTGTGTGTGTGTGTGTGTGTGTGTGTGTGTTTGTCTTTTCTTCTAGAGATGGACCTGGCCATGATTTCCACCTAGGTTATAGTGTTGCTGTCCTTAACGGCATCATGGCCATGCTCACTGTCATCTGGAGCCTCACCTGACATAGTACATTATTTACGCATATTTTATTTTAAGTCTTTTGATACCTTTGTGTCAGGTTGGTCTGAAGATGCTACGTACCAAGTTGCTTGCAGATTGGTTGCACGGCCTTGGAGAGATTTAAAAAAGTAGGTTTACAATATAAGATTTTTTTTTTGAAGTGGAAAGTACGGTTTGGAAGTTATGGGCCAAACGCGTTATTTCTGCTATAGAAAGGCGGTACACAGATCCAGCAGTGCTGGGAACCATATTGTAATTGCAAAGATCCTTCTTAACCCTCATGTTGTCCTTGGGTCAAACTGACCTATTTTCCTATATCAATGTTCTTTTTAATTACCCAAAATAACATAATTGATTCCACACTTTTTGAAATAGTATTCACATATTGACGTAGTTGACATATTCCAGTCTGTGATTATCCATCAACATACATTCCTTTAATTTTTGTTTAAATAATTCCTAATTTCTGCTTTTCTAACTCTAACATTATGTATTATTTCCTATAAATGAGGTTTGTTAAACATAATTTCCTAAAATGACTGTAAAGCTGAAGTAAATAAATGTTGAGAATGTCACAAAAGTCACAAACATTGAAAAAAAGCATCAAAGTGTTGAAAAAAGGGACAAAAACGTAATAAAGTTTTTAAAAAATTGATAAAAAGCTGGGAATAAATAACATGGGTTAAGATTTTTCCTATTGACTAGGTAGTGCTATAATGACATTAAACATCTTTTTGCCCATAACTCCCACATTACACATTGCTCACTATAAAACCAAAAATACACGTGTTCCTTGAATCAAACTGAATCTGACGATATAGGCCACGCCCATTTCTGCTAAGAAGTTTGTTTTGCAATAGGAACAAACAACTTTTTCGAACTCCTCTTAGGCCATATATCCGATCTGCACAAAACTTGGCACATACAGTCTGCAGATGGACCTGACCAAGCTACAAAACACAAACTTTAGCATATCTTGGCCAATTTAAATGCTATCACTTTAAGGTTATTGTTCAAAGTCCCACTATGTGCCTCTGTACCAAATGTGGCATTGGTCGACCAGTAGAGGAGCGCTATAATCAACGTAGATGCATTTTGCCAAAAAGTCCTCCGGGGAGGTTGGGTCCCCATCAAAAGTGCTTAAAGTTTTAGCCATACTTGTTGCCAAGTGTTAGCAAGCTATGAGACACTCTCTGGACGGACACTGGTGAGTTGCTGTGCATCCTGGTTTGAAAGTGCCAGCATCCAGGCGGTCTAGCTGTGTGTCTGTGGTGCAGGGCTTGTGTAATGAAAGGCGGTGATCACTACAAGCTGTGAATGATCAGAGTAAGGTGAATGCCAATCCCCGAGGCCATCCATCGGGATTGGGATATCCCTACAAACACACCCTTAATATAAGTCCTCAGGTGCACATGCATCTGATACAGTGACCAGACCAACAGTGTAAACAGTGTAAAGGCATCTGAGAAGTTCTCCTCTATAAAATTGAAATAAGTTTGTTTGGGAATTTAGTCATTTTGTGTTTATAGGACCACTGAACACAAAGTTGAGTGTTAATGCACAATTAATGAATGTCAATCAATGACTTGCAAACCTTCTTTCCATGTCAGCATCAGAGAAAATGGATCACATGACCATTACAAAAACCTTATGCATAACACAAAAGTCCTAAATCAGTCTTTCTCAAACCTTGTCTGACAAAGACCTACTTACCCAATGAAACCACCAATTTAATCTGACCACCAAAAACAACAAGCCTCGTACTACTTGTACTACAACCAGTAAATTATAAAATTACAGGCAGATTACATTACACTTTTTAAAAGAAATATGGTGCTACCTATACAGAGACATTAGGGAAGTAATTTCTGTCTCACACTCATAATCCATCTTGTCAGTTGCTAGTAACCGTTCCTTCAAATGTGACACTGATAATTTGTAACATAAATTGCCGGCCTTGTTGAAAAACAGTTGGCTCCGTTGCTGAACTCCTACAAAACAGAAAAAAACTAACTCAAAAAAACTCAAATAATAATGCCATAATTATGTCAAATTCACATGTACATTTTTACAATAACACATACGCTCCTTATTATTAGGCTTTGGAGTTGCTGGTAGACAGTTTGAGAAACACATTTTTGAATTTTAAATTATAGATCATGGAATTCAATTTTATTTAGAATGTGAACTGTAATGGGAAAATTACTTTTAAGCATGATTTCATATGTCCTATAATATGCAAGTGTTGATTATTCACATTCACAATGCTTTTCAGGGTGTATTACTTCTAAATCTCTCTTTGCGTGTCCTCCCTGAAGGAGAAGACGATTGTTAGTCTTCGCATTTTCCCTCCAAGGACAAATGCCACAAAGTCTGACAAAATTGTTGCCCAGAAGCTATGGTTATCACAGCAGATCCCAGGTCAGGACCATAGCCTAGCCAAAGACAACTCCAGCCAAGATAACTTTGACACACAAGGGCAGATTCAGAAAGACGTAAAAGCTCCAATTGTGCTTGGGAAGATTAATTGTTATGCTAAGATTGGACTGTTTTCCAAACAAGGTGTTCTTTTCTCTGGGGGGACAGGCTATAAGGCAGGATATTACTGTTGTAATGTTGCAAGACGTTTGTCACACTGTAGCTGATGTATGCATTGTGAAAACTGTTCTTGTCACTTGGTTGTTCTCTGCAGGAAACAATTAAAACTTCACCGAAGACCAAACCTTGGTTCAGTTTGTAGCCTGTCATTTTGTTTTTTCAACAAAGTCTCACTTCCAACAATTCCTCTCACGCTCTACAGAAACGTCCACGACAGAACTTATAAAATAAGTTGTCTCAAGACACTTTACAGATAGACTACATGTAGCTTACAGTGACCCAACAATTCCCCCAAGATCATGCATGGTGTGACAGCAAGGTTGTTAGAGGAGTTACCCTTACTGTCAACCAAGAGCGTCTGCGCCTACTCTCCAGCGGCGCAAACCCTGCAAGACTTCGCTGCCATTCAAGTCAGGTCTTGATATTCCACCAACCCGTCCCAGAAGCGTGCGTGAAGCGGCTCAATGCTCCGCTAAAGATATGAGCCAGGTCTATTTTCATGCCAGCCGAGGGCCATTTGGAAAGCCAGGCAGGAAGTGAAACAACAAGACTTTCCAGTTAATTTCCAAAAGATATCCCTCTATGGGCTATGGAAGTTGTCCATAGCTAATACAATAGTCTAGTTTATATCTTTTTCAACCGTATGACCATTGTGGTGTCAAGTTCACAAGTTTTTGTTATCCAATTTAATCTCTTGGCCATCAGATATATTTTCACTTGGTTATATTTGTGTACAATTTGATTTGTAATAATGACTAGAAAACCCAGAAGACTCTCCATCATACAATTCATTAGCTGTGTGTGAAAAGGGGCGTGGCCAAAGCATAGGGGTGAGGGCAAACCTTTACCAAACCTTTACCAATAATAAAGTGTCTTACACCTCACAAGGGTCTACCTTAAACGGTTAATATGTTGTGAAAGGGGCGTGGTTTAAATATAGGGAGCGGCTTAGTATCACATGTAGATCACACATAAGTTTTATGTAAATCAGATGTTTTTTCTAGTGCTCGTAACTATTAAAATATATAATGTTTTATATTTTTTATAAAAAAAAACATTGGCATATAGCCTACTGTATAGGGCCGGGCAATATGGCCTAAAAATAAAATCCCCTATTTAAATTTTTTTTTAAATTAAATCGATTTTTTTCTCCCCCTACATAAAATCAATGTGCAGAAAACAAAGACAAAACAAGTTTGAACTGTATTTTGTTTTGAGTCATACACACGCACACACAGGGGCATATACCATTATGATTATTCATGCAAATTTTGTGAAAATATAAATTGGTTTATGGGGGGGGGGGGCTATAAATTCGACAACAACAAAACGGATGTGTGACATGCCGCTGTTTTCACACATCCAGGTAATTCCAAGTGGGTAAGCCTATCCTCTCTAAGCAAAGCACCAATGGCGCCATTTTGATGCTAATAAGCCATAACCTGCCGTTAGCATTCCATTGACGGCCATTCATTTTGCGTTCTAAAGCGTTTAAAGACTGTATTTGTCCATTGTTTATTTCTAAAGAAACAATGTATAAAAGGCTCCATTACCTTGTAGCTCAAGTTATGGCTATCCAGCAGACGTTTTTGTAAAAATAGGCGATTTTGTCATAACCATGCAAATTACCGTCGCACAGTAAGAGGAATTACCGTATAGTACAGGGTAAGCTTGCAGACAGTTTAGATTTTTAGGTTTAATTACTAATATTAACTAGCATTTTAGTTAGTCATAATTAGCCTGTGCTTGTTTTATCGCCTAACATATATCTCTCTGCAAGATTTCTTTCTCTCTTTCGCTCCTAATAGCCTGCACTGGTCTCCTTCAAGAACAACGGGATCTATTTGTCAATTTCTTTAATTGCCTATGGGTAATTCACTTGTTCCTCGCTAAAATTTACCATCACGAAGGAGCAAACTCCTTCTTGATGGTACAGACCAAATTTAAAGTCAATCAGATGAAATCTCTAGAAGATTGTTAAAGTATGACATGTAGAAATGGCCAAAAACTCATAATTTTGTACAATCAATTCAAAATGGCCAACTTCCTGTTGGGTTTAGGGCATTGCTCCAATGAGCTTTTTTGTTTGTCTGTACATGATAAATATGTGTACCAGATTTTGTAAGTCTACGTGAAACATACTGCAGGGGCTCAATTTTTAAAGTGTTGTCAGGGGAGCTAACAAGCATTGTTTTCCAATTCAATTATATTTCTAGTATCAATTCATAACAAGAGTTATCTTGAGACACTTTACAGATAGAGTAGGTCTAGACTACACTCCATAATTTACAAGGACCAAACTGTTGTAGTATTTCCCTTCAGAGAAAGCAACAGTGGCGAGGAAAAACTAATTTTAGGAAGAAACCTGTGACAGAACCAGGCTCTTGGTAGGTAGTGTCTGACGAGCCGGTTAGGGTTGAAATGAAGAGTGGCAACAGTCACAATAAAAGATAATGGAACAGTGACTGAACTCGGCTAACAATTTTTGGTTCCCAAAACGTTTTTTGTGACCTAAAGTCAGAGCTAGGTTTACTAGGTAGGTTAAAGTCTAGTGGTTCATTGGAGAAACTGGCAATGTTCCATGTTTACAGATGGCTGTGTGAAGTGTTATAAATGCATTTACACTTACATTCTTCTTGTCCTCTTACCCTTTTTTATGCTCCTTGGCCATGATCACACCAACCAGAAACAAGCATCTAAAACAGAGCAACATACAACAAACCAAAATGCTTTAAGATGGGACCTTCTTAAAAAGTGTATATGTAAGCAAAAGATAAACTAAGCTTGCAAGTGAAAAAATGTAATACTGGTTGCTCTTTACATGCTTAATTTATGTTATTATTTAGCTTAGATAGAATTTGTTGGAGAGGAGTTTGTCTTTGCCACGTGTGTTTTTATTTAACCACAAGATGTCAATTAAATTAGTAAAGGCAACAACACAGGTAACACACATGATGGCCTGATGACTGAATAATGCCATTCTATAGGATGCCATTAGATTATATTACTATATTAGTGCCACATAGTGATGTCTGAAAATGTGCAAAAAGTGTTTTTTAACCCAGATAGTATTCATGCCCAGGGCCCTGATGAAGGTATCAATTGAAATGTTGGCTACGATTCGGCATACAAAAAGTTTATTTAAAAATAAAATAAATTTAATAAATATTTATTTAAACAGTTCCACTCATAAATGGTTGAGATGCTTCTTCAAACATCAACTTACGATTGAAACATAAACCAAACAAATGTTACTGTAACTCCAAACAAAGTAAAATATACTATAAAATTACGTTATGTAAACTTTCGAACTCTAATGAATAGAGGATTCTAGTACTAACAAAATGCAACAGAGGTAGCTAGTTCTTGCTTTTGCTCATTCTTCTGCTACAAAATGCTTTCACATAGGCCATAAGACCACAACATATTGCCTTTTTCCAATGAGAGGATCCCATTTGTGATGTGAACTAGGCCTGCAAGATATTGGAAAAATCTCACATTGAAATATTTTTTCCCCCCTGTGATATGAAAAAAGAAAAAGTAATTTTTAAAAGAATGACTAATAGTTCTGTTTGGAAATGATAAATCATTCTCGACTGCTGCGGTAATTTTGTAGGGGAGTGCATCTATGTAGAAGAAGGAAAACTATGTAACTATCGTAACGTTAGTTACATCGTATGTACGTAATGTAACGATGTAATTAATGTTGCATTACTCAGGGGATTTAGTTCGTTTTTGCAGCAAACATAAAACACTGACTGCTGTAGCATCACTACCCATCAAAACTATGCGCATCACTCCATCAGCGGCAGCTGCTACCTACGGTACTTTTCTACACACAGAGAGCCTCACTTCCCATTACCCTGTTGGACTAACACACGTTGCCCACATGGCTACCTGTCTTAAAAGGTCGAAGGGTTCGACGGTAAATATCATGTAGAAGTAGAACGGTGGAAGTTTACTTTTCTATCAAGCAGCAAAAAAGTTTCAGCATCCACATTGTAATGTCCTGCGATGTGACTACATTGCGATGGCGATGCTAAAACAATATCGTTCAGCCCTAATGTGAACACAGATGCTGGGGTGTTTGGCAAAGAGAAGTGTCAACAGTAAGCCGAGTTTTGGCTTTGGGGGGACTCAAGCCATGGGTGTTGTTTATACCACTCGCTGTTGAAGGACCTCTTCCTGTTGCCTTGCATGGTTCGTGGAAATACCTTAA
>NC_048430.1:10074956-10078582 GCF_013103735.1 Etheostoma cragini
CCATGGGTGTTGTTTATACCACTCGCTGTTGAAGGACCTCTTCCTGTTGCCTTGCATGGTTCGTGGAAATACCTTAAGTTGAGGATGTGTAGGGACCTGCTGCTCTGGACTGTGAAACGTCTGTGAATTATAAATAATCATGATCAGTCCTTACTTCAGTATCTTTTAAGTTTCATTCAAAATGATTAGTTACAAAGTTAATTTATGGTCAATATTACAACTTCCAAGTTATTTAAATGGAAGGCACTCATAACATTGTGTAAATTGAAAGATAAAATGTCAACATACCGTGAGGTCCAGGTGGGGCAGCATGTAGCGTCTCCCTCATTGGTGTCACCATCACCTATTGACATGCCCTCTGAATCACTTTGCTCCATAGATAAGTACTTCAAGTAGTAAAAACAATAACCATTACACCCATACATCATGTGGACAGATTAGTTTCACATTTTCCTATGTCTTTTCATAATGTTTTGTATTAAGATTTAAAGAATAGATTGTCTATGTTTAAGTGTGGGGTTTTCTGTGTTTTAGCAAATGAATAGCATGCACTTTGGGCAAAATTAAATCCAGTATGAGAGTACACGACAACTTCAGATAACTATTCACGAATGACATATCTGGACATAACAGAACTTGACATACCACGCTTAGCAGGTGGAACTCCAGATACTGCTGGATCCTCCTCTAGGTGTGGCCGTCAGCTGTGGGAATACACAGATATCTGGGAAACGATAAGAAGACAGACAGACAGACAGAGAACCACATTCTCACACTCTCTTGAGTAGTGATGTTTCATACAGTTGTAATTGTATGAGGACAACTTGAATGTGAGCCTACACGGCAAATTCAAACAATCCAAGCATGACTTACCATCCTGCGCAGGATAAACTGACTGCTTATCATCACTACTGCTGTACCTAGGCCACTGACTTGAATGAGCGTTTTCACTGCTACTTTTTTTTAAGAAGCTCTGCACATCTCTGCTTCTCTAATTAGCTGTTCTCTTAACCCTAACACTAGGGGAAAAGTAATTCAGTCAGTCAATTCACTTTGAAGCAATAGCTGTAACTACAAACATCAAGCAGGACAATTGTCAAATTGGGTTAGAATCAGTGTGCAAAATATAGGTGTTTGTGGGGCTCTGGAACCCCTTACATAACAGCTTTGACATAATTTACATAATTTCTACTCTTACCATTCACTTTTAATAACATATATTGCATCTCAAGTATTTGTGGCATTTGAATGCACTTTGCTCTTTTGCGTTCAGTGTGAAAAAAATTCTCAATAAAAGCGTTCCAAAATAAAATCTCTCAAAATAATTGTTCTTAACGCTCTAGACATTTTTTGCTTATGGTATGAATGGTTTTCTCATATTTATTTTCTCTCAGATCATTTATTTTTTCGCATGAAAACCCCAGGCCACCACCCTGAGTTGCCATTGCAGAGAGATGGGTCAAATCACTCAGAAGGAAGACAGAAAGAAAGAAAGAAAGAAAGACAGACAGGAAGAAAGGAAGGCAGAAAAAAGAAGACAGACAGACGGAAAGAAAGACAGACTGGAAGAGACTGACGGAAAGAAAGACAGACAGACAGAAAGACAAGACAGACAGAAAGAAAGACAGACAGACAGAAAGAAAGACAGAAAGACAAACGGAAAGACGGAAAGACAGACAGACGAAAAGAAAGACAGACAGACTGAAAGACAGACGGAAAGAAAGACAGACGGAAAGATAGACATACGGAAAGACGGACAGACAGACGGAAAGACAAATAGACAGACGGAAAGAAAGACAGACAGACGGAAAGACAGACGGAAAGAAAGACAGACACACGGTAAGACAGAAGGAAAGAAAGACAGACGAAACGACCAACAGACGGAAAGACAGACGGATAGAAAGACAGACAGGAATAAAGGAAGACAGATGGAAAGAAAGACAGATAGAAAGGTAGACAGATGGAAAGAAAGACAGATAGAAAGGCAGACAGACGGAAAGAAAGACAGACAGACGGAAAGAAAGACAGACGGAAAGAAAGACAGACGGAAAGAAAGGAAGACAGACAGACGGAAAGAAAGACAGACGGACAGAAAGACAGACGGAAAGACAGACAGACAGTCGGGAAGACGGAAAGACAGACGGACGGAAAGAAATACAGACAGATGGAAAGAAAGACAGACGGAAAGACACACAGGAATAAAGGAAGACAGATGGAAAGAAAGACAGACAGAAAGATAGACAGATGAAAAGAAAAACATACAGACGAAAAGAAAGAAAGACAGACAGAAAGAATACAGACAGACGGAAAGAAAGACAGAAAGACAGACAGAAAGACAGACAGAAAGACGGAAAGACAGACAGTCGGAAAGACAGACAGACGGAGAGAAAGACATACAGACGGAAAGACAGACGGAAGGAAAGACAGACAGACGGAAAGACAGACATACAGAAAGACGGACAGACAGACGGAAAGACAGACAGACAGATGGAAAGACAGAAGGAAAGAAAGACAGATAAAAAGACAGACAGACGGAAAGACGGACAGACGGAAAGAAAGACGGATAGAAAGACAGACAGGAATGAAGGAAGACAGACGGAAAGAAAGACAGACAGAAAGGTAGACAGATTGAAAGAAAGACAGACAGACGGAAATAAAGACAGACGGAAAGAAAGACAGACGGAAAGACAGACAGTCGTGAAGACGGAAAGACAGACAGACGGAAAGAAATACAGACAGACGGAAAGAAAGACAGACAGACGGAAACACACACAGGAATAAAGGAAGACAGATGGAAAGAAAGACAGACAGAAAGGTAGACAGATGAAAAGAAAGTCATATAGACGGAAAGAAAGAAAGACAGACAGGAAGAAAGGAAGACAGACGGAAAGAAGACAGACGGAAAGAAAGACAGATGGGAAGAGACGGACGGAAAGAAAGAAAGACAGATGGAAAGAAAGACAGAAAGACAGACGGAAAGACAGACAGAAAGAAAGACAGATGGAAAGACGGAAAGTCAGACAGACGAAAAGACCGACAGACAGACGGAAAGACAGACGGACAGAAAGACAGACGGATAGAAAGACAGACAGGAATAAAGGAAGACAGACGGAAAGAAAGACAGACAGAAAGGTAGACAGATGGAAAGAAAGAAAGACAGACGGGAAGAAAGACAGACGGAAAGAAAGGAAGACAGACAGATAGAAAGATGGAAAGACAGACAGACGGAAAGACAGACAGTCGTAAAGACGGAAAGAAAGACAGAAGGAAAGAAATACGGACAGATGGAAAGAAAGACAGACAGACGGAAAGACAGACAGGAATAAAGGAAGACAGATGGAAAGAAAGAAAGACAGACAGAAAGATAGACAGATGAAAAGAAAGACACAGATGAAAAGAAAGAAAGACAGACAGACAGGTCAGGTAATTGGAAATCAATTGAACACCATTGTGTCAATTCAGCATTCCCAAACATTTATGAATTAATAAATGAATACACCCTATATCAACAATAACATAAAAGATGAAATGTTACATGCTGAACAAGCTTCTCAAAACAGAACTCCATGCACTCCAGATACAGATCTTCCCCTCCATAAATTACTCCAGACTCAATCGCTTCCTGT
>NC_048430.1:10078682-10086179 GCF_013103735.1 Etheostoma cragini
TCTCAAAACAGAACTCCATGCACTCCAGATACAGATCTTCCCCTCCATAAATTACTCCAGACTCAATCGCTTCCTGTTTAGCAATTCGACCCATTGCTTGCAATGAGAACAGGTGAATGAAACTAAAATAAATGACTTGAAATGAATTGTGTATGTGCTGCATTTATCCAACAATGATTCCAAGTCTTTTGACAAGTACTGAAATAAAATGACAAACCATATGTTCTTGATGCAAGCCCACATGCTAATAATAATGCCCACACTAACCGTCCCTTACAACTGCACATACTAAGGTTAGCTAAGTATGATACAACATGATACCCTCGGTTTTGATGAAGGCATGGGCTAGCCCCATGACAGCCAATTTACGTTAATAGGAACAGCAGTAAAGAAAAGACTTAACTCCTTAAACACTAAATGCCCCAGAACATGTCAGGTCCATGAAATAGCTGCTCTGTAGCTTTCAATCATGACATGGTTTTCATTAGCAGATGTAGTTTTCCTGTTTGACATGAAAATGTATTTGTTGAGACCTATAATTTTCCTTTTACCTTGAAAATAAGATGAGCATCATCTGCTTATATAGATCATATCATTTGATATGATTGAGAGTGACAGATCACCTTCTACATGCAGTATATTTTTAACGTCAGTACATCACAGACACAATATACCACCAGAACTAGTACATTATTTATCAAAGAACCCAAATTAACACCATCCTTACGGTACTTTCAGTTTATTCAAATAGATAGAGGGGGCTGGAGTAGAATTTGTTGTTAGTTACTTGGGGAGCTCACTCCTAGAATGACAGTTCTGACGGCAGCAGAAGAGCCAGATTCTCTGCAGCAGTGATGACCTTTTGGTGTAGACAGCCTCATCCTGAGCTGAAGCCGTCTGTTCATCTTGTGTTTTTAGGATATTTGAAATAAAACAACAGGGTAAGTACAGAAATATAATAAAATAAAATAAACCTGTATAGTACAACATAAAGATGACCGTTGAAGTTGACTGAATGCATGAAATACATTTCACTTTATAACCTCAGATCCTTAACTAATTGCTTAAGTACAGTTAGGAATACGTGGGAGAGCGTTTATGCAAACAAAAGTGTTGCACACACAACCTTGCTTAAGTAAGAGTAACCAATCGTACCATCAAATTGTATTTGTGTACGAAAAGTGAGCAGTAGAGGTCCTTCAGTTAGGTATTTTAATGTATCTGAACTGTGGACCCACTGTGTCAACTTCTAGTCAAATCGATTTCCTTTCCTAGGTAAATGCATCCATACCTTGCAATATGGGCAGATTCTGTTGCTCTTCTCAGCCTGGGTCTCTTTGTTTACTTTTGATTTAACCGATCTGAGTTGGGACACAGACATCGTGGTTATTAGACTATGAGTGGGTGATTGACCCAGTGGAAGCAAAGAGCAGCGCATTGCACTGCACCTCTGATTACCAATATCAGAATTGGGTTGTCATGGTTTATGGCTGATAACAGACTTGGTAAGATTGGTCGGAAGCTCTGTGATTCAATCCCTGGCCTTGCAGTCCAATGTCGAAGTGTCCTTGGCCAAGACATTGAACCCAAAGTTGCCCCCGATGCCGCGAATTTGGAGTGTGAATGTGTGTGAGTGTTTATCTGATGAGCAGGTCGCACCTTGTACGGCAGCCTCGTGTATGAATGTATGTGAATGGTGAATGTTTCCTGTATAATGTAAAAGCGCTTTGAGTAGTTGTTAAGACTAGAAAAGCGCTATGTAAGTACAGCACATTTACAACCAGCGGTTGAAGGATGACATGCGGCTGTTTGCATATGCACAAAGTGTTCAACATTAATTTTAGTGAGTTCCAATTTGGGTAATATCGCCCGCTCTGGCCCAAGGGACACACGACTGCAGCCGCCGTAGCTGCCAACCTCATGCTCTGCTCCCAATAACCAGAGTTGACTTCTCAGCTGGTGTGTTACTCAGTGGGGAAAAACTGTTAGGAAGGCGAAAATTGTTTGTGAACATAGGAAACAGTAAAATCAGAAAAGGTTACAAAGAAACAGAAGAATGAAATTGTCACACCACTGCTTCGTATTAAAACCCAGATTAAACAGATACATTTTTTCCCACAAGACCTTAGGTCTTGTGGGAAATTATACTCAGGTATTGTGATCATATTTAGATACTGTGAATGAACTTATGCATAAGCAAATGAAACAGAGCTCAGACACTGAATGAAGGAGAAATGTGTTGTTGCTTGGCATCCAGGTGGGAGCGACCTTGTTGTTAAGCATTACAACTAGCAAGAGAACAGCACATACAGTAAGGCCAGAAAGCCACGTGCTCACTCACAATGGAGAAGAACCAAGGGGATCTTTCACAGGAAAGACCCCCAATACACACACACACAGACACATTTCTGAAGACTGAAACAGGATGTCGCGCCCACCCAGCCAATAGAAATACTGTTGCTAAGGCGATATGATCTGCCCAGTGACGCTTTAACCAATAGGGCTCCCTTAAGGAGAACCCTTATAAGCTGTTGGATACCTCTGCTAAGGGCCTTTCTTAGGGACCTCTGAACTAGTCATGTTCCATTAAGGACCGTGCACGTATTTACTGCCCGGAATGCATTGCTCTGTTTATTAATAAATCATATACATAATCAAAGCTAGAGTGATTCCTTAGCTAATTGAGTCCCGACGTTTGGACACTCCAAGTGGGATTCGCAACAGTCTACATCTGTAGTTGTGCGAATATCAGGAGTTAACTTGTTCCAGAGTCTCGGGGCAGCAACTGCAAAAGCCTGATCACCCCACCGTTTATACCTGGACATTAGAACTTCTACAACTTGCTAATTTGAAGACTGCAATGACCAGTCGTGCTCCCGCAAAGTTAAAATTTCACACAACTACTCTGGCGCCAGACCAGTTAAAGCCTTAAAAACAAACAAGAAAATCTTAAAATGTATTCTAAAACCCACCGGGGGCCAATGCAGGGTGTGGAGAACAGGAGTGATATGTGCACGTCTAGATGTATTTGTTAAAAAGCGAACAGCAGCATCTTGCACAAGTTTAAGACATGAGATGGACGTCTGATTCAGAGCAACATAGAGGGCATTACAGTAGTCCAACCTTGAACTAATAAAAGCATGAATGGCTTTTTCTAGGTCGTGCCTACTAAGGAAAGGCTTAACTTTAGCCAGGAGACAAAGTTGGAAAAAGCACATTGTAGCAACATTGCTGATCCGTTTGTCAAATTTCATGCTGCAATCAAAGTAACCCCCAAGTTTTTGACAGCTGACCTAGTGTAAGATGCCAGAACTCCCAAACTCAAACCATTTTGGACCATTTTGCATGCCTAAAGTACTGAAATTATGCACTCCATTTTATCTTCATTCAAATTAAAAAAAAGTTTTCTGAAAGCCACAGTATCAGGATTATTACAATATCAGTGGTACAACTAAGAAGGGAGTTTAGTGTGACACTGTCATTTACTTTCAAAGACAAAAAGATTTGCAAATCATCTGCTTGTGCTTTCCTGTAATGGTCCCTAAAGGTAGCATCAATAAAGAAAAAAGAATGGGAACAAGAATGGATCCCTGGGGTACCCCACAACAGAGAGGAGCAACTGACGAGGAGAGGTCACCAATCATAACAAAAAAGCTTCTATTTGCCAAATAGGAGCTAAACCATTTGAACCCCAAGCCTCTGATGCATACACAATGCTTAAGGCGAGAAAGGAGGACTGCATCGTCCACTAGGCCTGATGCATGTGCAAAGTATCTTTAGTTTTTGAGTATTGGAAGGTCCCCAAAAAAGCAATTCATTTTGCGTAATAATAAAAGCATAACTAAAGCTGCAAGCAACGTTGGATGTGCCCTTGCTCCTCTGCGCGTGTCGCAGTTAATGGTGAACGCCGATCCTTGTGGCCGTGCATTTGCTCAGACACGGCAAACCGTCACCATTGAAAAGGGAACTCCCTGCTGAATTCAGTGATGTATCAATAAAGACTCTATGTCATAATTCAATTCAATTTTATTTATGGTATCAAAGTATTTATAGTTTCAAATCATAACAAGAGTTATCTCAAGACACTACAATTAGGTCTACATCACACACTATAATTTATAAAGTCCCAAAAATTCGAGTAATTCCCTCAACGGCAAGCATAGTGTGACAGTAGCGAGGAAAAACTTTGTTTTAGGAACCTTTTAGGAAGAAACCTTGGCCAGACCCAGGAACTTGGTAGGCGGTGTCTGAACGGTGCCAGTTGGGAATGTGATGAACAGGTTGTAGCGTTACCTAGTGGTCAATTATTTTAAAATGTGTGGCCTACAGACCTCCAAAGGGTCATGGCTAGAATCTAAAGTTTTGCGTTGATAGCATTTATTTTGGTCGAAAAGTGGCAAAGTTGGTTCTTTCATATTTAGCTAGACAAATTTGTTTGTGCGTAATATGTGCAATGTTTATCCCATGAAAATTATTTTGTTAACTGTTTGTCAGGTCTAGGAGGAGTTCAACAAAGTAGGTTTTTGATAAATCACAATATTTCATGCATAAAAGTTTAGATGGAAGTGGCCTATATAATTGGATCCAGGGAACTTGTGGATGTTTTTTTAATGTCCGGTGTGGGAGTTTTAGCACAAAACACATTTTCACTTTCTATAGCGCCAGTGAGAAGTGGAGAAGAATAGTGAGAAGAATAGTGAGAAGAAGAAGAATAATCCTTAGGAAAATAATAGAAACACAGAGCTCTGTGTGCATCACTTAGTGTCCACTCTCGTTGTAAAAATAGAGACGAGCAGCGGCACAGACCACGGAGCTGCTGCAGCGCGCCTTGCACCTAGTCTGTGCAGCTTCAGGTTCATAATGGACGCGCTCTGTTGTGGGCATGCTGCGGCAGATGTAGAATATGGTTTGGGAGTATTTTCTGAAATATTGTGACTTTGTGCTATTATATACAGTGAGGAAAATGAGTATGTCACAAGTAAGTAACACCCTGCTATTTTGCAAGTTCTCCCACTTAGAAATCATGGAGGGGTCTGAAATTTTCATTGTAGGTGCATGTCCACTGTGAGAGACATATTCTAAAAAACAAAATCCAGAAATCACAGTGTATGATTTTTAAAGAAGATCTGTGTGGAGGAGAGGGCCAAAATCCCTTCTGCAGTGTGTGCAAACCTGGAGGACCAAAATTTGGTCTTCTGATCACATTCCTCACCTCCAATTTTGGTTCAGACCAAACTGTAAAATCTGAAAGTCCAAATGAGGTAGCTGTGAAAACGCCCTTGAATAATTGCATTGATCAATCTTTCTTTTTTCCACACTGAATCAAATGTCTACACCAATTGTAATAAACCCACTGACATTGACTGCCCACCATTAAATTTCAACATTAAAAGTGTGTAAACCATGTCCAACTCAAATCTAATATGATAGCCATAACAACCATATTATAATATGTCAGGGCTGTGTGTCTGTTAGCTTGTTGTTTTAATAAGTGAAGGGAAAGCCACAGTGAGTAGTCTGCAGTCATTATACAGAAAAGTACAATGAAAACAACTATGTGGTTGAAGAGATTAGAGAAGCTCACATTGTGGGGACACTGTGCTTATTCCCCTATGGTGCTTTAGTATCTGAGAAGCTAAACAACATCTATCATAATAATGTACAGTATGTCCTATTTGCATGAGAGGATGTCCCCGATTGGAGGAGAGTCTAACTCTGTTTAAGCTTGGCTGTTGGCTAGGCCCTCCTCCTCTTGTTTGGAGCGTCTCCAGTAGGCCAATTTACAAAGCCCAGCAAAGAGAAAGACCATTGAGATTACAGCAAAGTAGCCGCCATAGATGAGGTACTGAGGAAAGAAAACAAGACAACTATAAATAAAATCTACACTGCGGGAGGTGGATAAACAGCATAGGTCTCTTTACGTATGTTTTCATAGGCAACTAAAGGGGGGAAGAGCTTGTTCTACCGCCTCACCTGAGTGAAAATGTCAAGGCCGAGGCCAGCTGAGTCCACCACCACCAATGTGAGGAGAGACTGCAGCAGCAGGGACATGAAGGTGTTTACCCCAAACACCAAGGCGTAGCGATGCATATTGAGACTAGCTGCAATCTGATATCTGAAGGATGACAACAACAAAAACATCATGAAATGTGTATAAAACAGATCTGTAGTATAGTGTCTCTAATGACAGAATTGGAATTTCAAAATACTGAATAGAATTGTCCTTTCCCTCCCGAGCGTCGAAGATCACCAGTTGCCATGTTAAAAAAACCCAATGTCTATGTTAGCTTGATGCTAGTCTCACATTGCCACACATTGAAAGCTCTGGGTGTAAAGGGGCTGTCTGGGTTGACACGCCTCTTTAACATTGCGTGGAAGTCTGGGACAGTGCCTATGGAGTGGCAGACTGTGGTGGTGGTGGTGTGTGCCTATTACAGGGGCATCACACTTCTCAGCCTCCCTGGTAAAGTCTACTCCAAGGGGCTGGAAAGGAGGGTTCGTCCGATAGTCAAACCTCGGATTGAGGAGGAACAATGCGGATTCCGTCCTGGTCCTGGAACAACGGATCAGATCTTCACTCTCGCAAGGATCTTGGAGGGAGCTTGGGAGCATGCCCAACCAGTCTACATGTGTTTTGTTGATCTGGAGAAGATGTATGACCGGGTCCCCCGGAAGACACTGTGGGAGGTGCTGCGGGAGTACGGGGTGGGGAGGTCTCTTCTCAGGGCTATCCTATCTCTGTATGACCAAAGCGAGAGTTGTGTCTGGGTTCTCGGCAGTAAGTCTGACTCGTTCCAGGTGAGGGTTGGCCTCTGCCAGGGCTGCGCTTAGTCATCAATCCTCTTTGTAATATTTATGGACGGGATAATGAGGTGTAGTCGGGGTGGGGAGGGGTTGCAGTTTGGTGGGCTCAGGATCTCATGGCTGCTTTTTGCAGATGATGTGTTCCTGACGGCATCATATATATATATACATCTTTTCTAGCTCCTCTTTCAGCCCTTGGTATTTCTCAAGCTTCTCGTGTTCCTTCTTCTCAATGTTGCTGTCGCTTGGGATTGCCATATCTATCACTACTGCTTTCTTCTGCTGTTTGTCGATCAACACGATGTCTGGTTGGTTAGCCATCACCAGTTTGTCAGTCTGGATCTTGAAGTCCCACAGGATCTTAGCTCGGTCATTCTTGACTACCTTAGGAAGTGTCCTCCATTTTAAACCTTGGGACTTCCAACCCATACTCGTGGCAGATAATCCTATACACTATGACAGCTACCTGGTTGTGGCGTTCTGTGTATGCACTTCCTGCCTGCATCTTACACCCTGCTGTTATGTGCTGTACAGTCTCAGGGGCATCCTTGCACAGCCTGCAACCCTGCAGCGGCTTCCCCCTCCATGACTGTTCTTCATCTTCCTTGTCCTAATCTTCGGGTTTCTGCTGCCTGAGGTATTCACTAAGCCCTTCATCTTTGGGGGCCATCTTTCTGATGTACTCCTGGATCT
>NC_048430.1:10086279-10139520 GCF_013103735.1 Etheostoma cragini
CAGAGTTTATAGCATGCACCGCCCCCTTTGGAAAGCTGAGACCTGACAGTGTCATGGATTGTTCTCAATCATCGTCTGTTAAGACCAGGTAATGTCAATCTTAAGGTTTTAAATGCCCAGACTCATCTGACCTTGCCAAAACAATCAGCACAATGGGTAGTTCTAAGCAGTTGTCCAGAAAACTGAAACTGAAAATAGTTGACGCTCACAAAGCAGGAGAAAGGCTAGAAGAAGATAGCAAAGGGTTTTCAGATGCCAATATCCTCTGTTCGGAATGTAATTAAGAAATGGCCGTCATCAGGAACAGTGGAAGTTAAAGCAAGATCTGTAAGACCAAGAAAAATATCAGACAGAACCGCTCGCAGGATTGTGAGAAAAGCAAGTCCAAACAGACGTTTGACTGCACGATCCATCCAGAAAGACCTGGCAGACATTGGACTTGTGCTACACCATTCCACTATAAACAGATACTTGTACAGATATGGTCTTCATGGAAGAGTCATCAGAAGAAAAGCAACCACAGAAAGCATAAGTCCTCCTTTTATATTGATTGGAATTGGATTGAACTATAATTTACCTAAAGATGATTATTTTATATTTTCGTCTGTCTGATTGAATGCTTGTGTTAAAAAAACAAATCCGACGTTACTCAACAGTTACTCAGTACTTCATTAGTTTTTTCACCAAGCACTTTTTTACTCTTACTCAAGTAATTATTTTGGTGACTACGTTTACTTGAGTCAAATTATTCTGAAGTAACAGTACTTTTACTTGAGTACAGTTTTTGGCTACTCTACCCACCTTTGGTCTTATATTAATCTAAATTAATTTGCAGTGAGCAAGAAGAAAAACCTAGGCTGCCTCTTTGTACTTACGTAGCCACAGTAATGAGCAACATGTACAGTATGTGGCTCTGAAGAGGACGTATGAGCTGTAACATAGCCAGATGTTTCTCAGTGTGTCCATGACAAACACACACACAGCCATCAGCAGGGAGAGGGCACACAGAGCCAACTCACCCCACAGAGCCCAGCATACAGGCAGATAGCCCACCAGAAGAGCTGCCAGAGCCCCTGTGGGCCAACAGAACAAAGAAAGACCGTTAGAAATACTGTTCAATAATACTTCACTTTAGTGACATCTGTATCCAAGTCCTGTTGGCTAGTCCTTGGGTTAACAATTACAGGGATTTCAAATGATCTCAAAGCATCTCCCAGTTTTTCATGATTTTAACTCAATGAGTAAATGAGTTAGCTTGTAATTACTGTCTGCCTACATTCATGCTCAACGTGTTTCAACATGCCATCCAACATAGAATGTTAAAAAATTTACTGAAAAATTGAAATTTAAAAAAAAAAAGATTGAAAAGTGGCAACCCTTTGTGGCACCCTCACCTAGCACTGTGGACAGTGTCTCTACGTAGCCATTGTAGATTTCATAGTCGTGGGATGGACGAACGTTCTCCCATAATGCTTGAGCGTAGTTGATGACCTGGAAGTAGCCGCACGTAGCCAGTGCCCACCACAGCGACCAGGCAAGCAGGGGCTGATACCTGTAGCACTTCACAAAGTCATCAAACAGTATCCGTAACACCTCCAAAAGACCACTGCAATGGCTATCTGTCTTAAAGGATCTGGACATCTTCATGGAGAATGAGAGAGGTCAAACATGGCCAAGTGACTAAGTGTGTGTGTGGCAAATACAGTTATTTACATTTTAACAGATGAATCCCTATCATGACCCTCCTGTGACCCGAAAAAAACACATTATCACTCACTGGGGAGACATCCTGGCTGTTTAGAGGCAACTCACTCTCTGAATCCCCAGCCTTTTCCAATAGTGCTGTGTTACTATTGCGTGGCCTCTCCTCTGCTGGTCCTGGACTCTTGTGGAAGAACAAGCTTCTCTTGGGCATGGGTAGAAACCAGGGAGCAACACAGGCCACAGCGGCTGATGTCAGAGTGATGATGACGAGGTGGACCAGCTGAACTTTGGCCACAGAGAGCAATAGTTGACCAATCAGAGATCCAGCAGCAGATCCAAACAGAGCAATGCTGCGGCAGATACCTGTCACTCTCTGGTAGTGTGCAGGCTCCACAACGCTGTAGATGTAGGAGTAGTAGGCCACCTCTGTGGCCGTGGCCAGCCCAAAGAAACACTCCAGGAGCTGCATGGCCAGCATGCCTTGTGTCTTTAGCAACATAGCATAGGTAACTACTAAGCTTATGGCCTGCAGAACCAATACAGGCTTATAACAGAGGTAGTCAGTGGCTAGGAAGACAGGAAACAGCAACACCAGGTAGGAATACGTCCAAATTGGATAGATTTCATTGACAACCTGCAGATAACAGATTTAAAAAAATGGCAGTAGTAAGATTTCAATTCCATTACATTTACTTTAAAACTTGTAGACAGGTTTGTTCCTTTTTACTGTAGACCACTCTTACTAATTCCAAATTACCAGACACCTTGGCCGGAGGGACAAATCAATTGTACAATTGTACTAAATTTGATATGTAGCCTTCTGTATGGGAGTATCCCTCCTAAAGCTACATTTATCAAATTATGTAGACCAAGTTGTGAAAATATACTAAAGTATTTTGTAATACACAGCACACTACAGATTGTTTGTTTTTGTGCTTTGAAGGAAGTAGGGATAAGGCTGAAGGAGACACATCTGTACTGATTACACCGATCTGTTCTCTCTTTGAAAGCCATTATTCAAAAGAACTGCATGAAAAATAAAAGCAATAGTAAGGGAAATAAATGACATTGAGTAAGAAATTACCTGTGTGCAATATATGATCGTGGGTCAGAACTACCCACCCGCTGAAGCGGTTGAAACCAGCTGATCTCTTATTATGCCCATGAAAGCTGTGATAACAGAACTGCACAGAAATAAAGCATAGTGTTGATCACACTTTCAGTTTTAATGTAAGTATTTTTAAGAGAGCCAACCAGTAATAAAAGTAATCAGAAAACTGAGAAGCTTTAGTGTTAGTCAACAAATACTAGATATGGCAAACAGAGGCCTGGTAGAAAGCATTTAACAGTTTAATATAAACGCGTGGTATCAATCTGAACGTGAAAGACAAAAACAAGCTTTTCAAAACTGATAATATAGGAGGGAAGGTAATTGGGTAATTGAGAGCACATTAACAAGTCACTAACTCTGCCTTGACTATACATGTGCCCCTGACATCATTCTTTGTCCAATCATAAAGGATAATCCTACTACAGACAAAAAAAAAACTTTGACTGTGAGATTTAGGTCCGATCAAGGAGGTGGAGCCAAGGTAGAAATGTTTATCTAGGTTTGTCATCTAGGATGAGCAATAAAAGAAAATCTGTAGAGTGGCAAATTGTGACAAGGCGGTGAATGCAGAATGCAGTGGAAATCAAGAGGAGGAGGGCAAAAATGAGAGTGGCTACATGTCTAAACAAGTTAAATTTACAACTTTATAATACAAATTCTACATGAAATTTAAGACCAAACCTACAACAGAAATACAAAGTGGAAATATACAGTAATCTTTCTAAGTAAACACAAAATTAACAGTATGTTAAAGTGACAATAATCAGTTACGTTTAAGAACATTGACTTAATGTGTGTAATGCAAAAGCATAACACAAAAATGTAATTGCTGTCCTAAATTATATTATTACAATATTTACAAAAAATGTGGGTCCCTTGAACAAATGGTTAGAACATCAAGTGACATAACATCAAGTGAATATAAAAAAAAAACACTGTTCCTTTTGAACAAAAAGATAAATAAATGCCAATTCCAGCTGCTTTTAAAATGCACAGACTTTTATATGATTTGTGTGCGTGTGTGTAACAGACACAGAGAGAGAGACTCCGATTGATGGGTTGCAGTTTGTGGAGGACTCACCATGGACAGAGAGTAGACAGCAGTGTATAAGAGTGTTTTGCAGTGAGGGAATGTGTGTGTGTTTGTGTGTATCTATGTGTGTGTTTTCATGTCTCCATGTGACAAATTTTTGTTCAAGTTCTGATGTCTACTCCTGAGCTTTTGTGAATATACTTGGAAAACAATTAATATACTATAATAAAGAAAACAGTGACTTGGCACTTGAGAAAACCTTCCCAAAAGAGTGCAAGTCTACTTACAAATTTATAACGATACACGCACATGCAAGTCCAGTTGTTTGCTTTTGGTTTTCTGGTTCAGTGTCTCGTCGAACATAATTACAAACGCACCGCATTTTTGGACCTCTGTGATGAGCTATTTTTTGATATATGTGACCAATCCAATTTTAGCCACGTATCTGGTCTCGTCTTTTCCCAGAAGCAAATGACTGTACAAGCCCTGAATCTGGAAACATTGCTTGGAACACTTCTTCAGTCCCGTCATTTGACCTGTGTGAATTGTGGCTTCGTAACATCTAGCGTAGTAGCGCTGACATTGTTGCTAGCAGTGGAGAAGAAACTAGCAATGGCGGGTTGCTGGCGTGCCTTCACGTAGTCTGTGTTCTTTGCTTTGTACTTGCGATTCCACCGCTCTGATCCCCATTTTCCCAAGTTTGAAAATCTTCCGACATATAACGCAGTTTGCTTCATAAGCATTTCCAGGCATTGACCATAACCAAAACAACTCCTTGTTTTCAAGCCATTTGTCACTGAACTTACATTTCCCCATGTTTTTTAGACGCTATCAATAATTGCTGTATTACCTGTATGCTGCGAAATTACAAATCTCACTGACTAGACTGACTAGGGGAGGCTATGGCTCAGTGGTAGAGCGGTTGCCTGCCAATCGGAAGGTTGGTGGTTCGATCCCTGCCCCTGCAGTCATTGTCGAAGTGTCCTTGGGCAAGACACTGAACCCCGAGTTGCCCCCGGTGCTGCGCATCGGAGTGTGAATGTGTGTGAATGTTTATCTTATTCTTACTGGTCTTCCTGGTATCCTGTTAATGATACCATACTTAATATACAGACAGATAGATAATGGGCAGATCTATGAATCTGCCCATTATGTAGCATTACCTTAATTACCAACTGCCAGTGAGACAGCGGACCGCATTGTCCAACATGTATTCTGTCCCCATGGAATAAGTGTGGACATAGTTTCTGATAGAGGCCCACAATTTATTTCACGTGTATGGAATATTGTTGGTCGGCTCTCAGCGGTTCTGTTAGCCTATCCTCAGGTTTCTATCCACCGTCCATCGGCCAGACAGAACGGGCCAATCAGGACATGGAAGCATCCCTAAGCTGCGTGGCACCTCAGCACCCTTCCACTTTGGCTTAAAATGTACCGTGGATCGAGTACACCCACATTTCCCTGACCACTTCTGCCACCTGCCTTTCTTCATCCGAAGTTTCCGTGGGATTCAACCTCCTCTGTTCCCAGCCATGGAGAGAGAATTGGAGGTCCCCTAAGTACAGGAGAATTTACATTGATGCCATAAGGGTTGGGGAAACGCCCAGGAGGCGCTGTTCCGGAGCACAGAGCATACCAAATGAGTCCAGGAAAATCCCTCTGCATACCAAGTCCTGCATAATGTTGCCACGGTACTTGGATCTGTTTGTTGTTAAGTCCATCATCAGACCATCTCTGTTTCGGTTGAAGCTACCGGGCCATAAGGATCCATCTCACCTTCCACGTGTCTCAGCTTAAATTTGTGCCATCTAGTCCGTCATGCCCTGCTGCGGATCCTCCACCACCAGCGGCCATCTGGCCTACACGGTCCAGAGTCTCTTGGACAGCGGGATGGTAGGGGGCTCCAATATCTGGTTGATTGGGAGGGTCAACCAGATACTGGTTGGGTTATGGGGCCAGAGGAAAGGACATGGATTCCCAGGTGGTAATCCTGGATCCGCATTTGGTCACTGACTTTCACCAGGAACATCCGGACATACCTGGTAGTAGCGGTCCTCCACCAGCTGTTAGCATCCCTGTAGTCATACAAAGACAAATCTTAATTTGCAAGTATAGCGTGTGAGAATGCATGGCAAAATATATTGGAGACACTTTAGCGAGTCTGCCCTTGCATTGGCTACAGTGACATTTCCCAATTTCCCATTCATTTCTATCGGAGGAGCATTCTGGAAACGTCACAGGCACTTTGAAGAAGCAGGGTGTTGAGTCGCCCACTCCTCATTTGCATCAAGCTGAATCCAGCTAGGCTCGCTGCCTCTCAAAGCTGACAAAAATCTTTAAAACCGACCTTTTGTCAAACTAAAATGAATACAGATTCAGCAACTGCATGGCCTATTTCTTTCGTAAAATCTTTTCAGAAAACTATTTTTCGTAAAATATGAGATTGTATTCCAAATGAGCCGCCATTATGGTTGGTGTCACGACCCTTAAGTTTTCTGTCTAGGGGGAGATAGGACGTAACACAAATCAACAACTCAAACTAACAAAAGAGAGGCTAACAAATCAAAGTACAGTAACAAGTATGTTTTATTACATAAATTGAATGTATGTATATAGTATCTATACATATATATGGGTGATAAACAAAAATGGTAACCCAACCAAAAAATGAAGCTGTAAAAACGTCATGGTGTCCAAGGCCAAAACAACAAACAAAAACCCATACTACCTGAAAAGAAAATGGCTACTGAGCTACAGCGTCAAACCAAAATACACAATGCTAATCTCCCTGACTGTCCACAAAACAGGAGAAAAAGGGGGTCAAAACAAATGGCAGAGATCCCTTACCAGCTTTAGATAACAACAAGGCATCAATTCCTAAATTGATCTCCCACGGGCCGCCCAAAGGGCCGGATGTTGCCCTGGGTCAGTACAATGCCCAGGTCTGTTCTAGCTCATGACAAATTAAGCAAAAGCATAAGATGGCAGATAAAAATGAATAAAGGCACGCCCATTTGCACCCATATGTTACTTCATACTTGCCCCCAGAGTATGTGCACCAAATTCGGTTAGATTCTCTCCAAGTTTTGAGATGCACATTTTTGGTATTTGTAGTGCCCCCTATGGGCTGGGCTCAAATTGCTTTGTTAAGTCTAGAATCAGACACAGATGGAAAATATCTACCTTGATACTTAGTTTTATGATGTTTGACTAAATTGTTAGTTCCATTAATTTCTCGAAAGTGTTTATAGTTAAATATCTTGAAAACCAAATTTGCTTCATACAAGTTTTGATCCACTTTAATGATGATCTACACAAAACTTGATAACATTCAAAACCTACGGTGTGGGATGAGATAGTCAATAATGTGGCTTTTGTCAAATAGTATTGTTTGGCAAGTGGAAGCCATGATAAAAGCCGTTTCAATTGTCAAAGGGATTAAGAAAAGTTCTTTCAACGCTTCCTTTGATATGGACTTTATCATTGGATACACTGGAACGTCTTTTACGAAAGGAAAGGAGATAATGCCGTCCCACAATTCCTTTATAATCTGGTATATTATGTCATACTCATGTTTGCACTAGCTGTATGCACTGTGCATACATTTTTTTTGGAAGACATTGCAGCACATCAACTAATAATATAATGAACTTTAGAATGCTAGAATGCTAGCGCTAGTATGCTAGCTCATTCTCAATGGCAAAACACTGCTAAACAAACACTAGTTCACCATAATCTACAATAGATCTACTTATGTTTGTGCCCTCGTTGAGAAGAAGTCTCCCAGCTAAACCTGCATTGTACTGACCAAAGTTGGAGAAAAATTATCTAACTGATGTGATCTTCCCCTAGCTCCTAGCAGCGCATGTGTGACTCCCAACAAAGATAGTAGGGAAGTGAGAGTGAGAACTCTAGCTAAAACAGACACCTAAACACACAGGGTGAAAACAGGATCTGCAGCAATGTGCAGTACAACAAAAATATTGTGTTTTTAGAAATTCAAACCATATAAACCTATTCTGATACAACCTAAAAATATAATTATGAACCTGAAAATTAGCATAATATGTGTCCTTTAAATTTAAGCACAGAATAGCATCCAGAACAAGTTCACCTGTTTTCCCCTCAGTGACTTATTTCAATTCATGGTTTGTTGAAAGCCACTACCTATATGACTATGTAATATCGGTAATATGTAAATTGTAATTTCCCCATTGGGGATCAATAAACAGATTAAAAATTAAATTAAATAATAAAATGTAACCGGTCTGGCCTCAGTACCGGTTAACCTCGTCCGACGAGATCATTTACTTTAAACAATAAATGCAAAAATACAACTATAGAATGTATGAATACTTTTTTAATATGGAGCCTAAGTAAAACTGCTCTCAGATGCCTCACAGTGTCATCACAGCATTACAACATATACACTTTAAATCACAATAAGTTCTGTGCAAATAGCATACCTGTTCATCTACTTTTTACGTACTGTCCGGGATGGGGGAGTGAGTGTAAATTACGTTTGTTGCACAATGTAATTTCCGAGAGATTGCCTTGTTGGCGGCTCTTCGACGCACACGTACAGGTAGCAGATCAGACAGCGGAGCAGCATTGCACACAAAATGCGAAGCGTAAGTGCAGCTTCACAGTTGAACTGCAAAAAAAACTTTCCACAAGCCGGCCCAGTTGGGACAAGTGGGAGGCGGAGTGCACCGTGTGCAAAGCCAGCACATATGTTTCAGTGTCTAACAAAGGTGCTGGAGATCTCAAAGCTCACATGGGCACCAAAAAACCTTATCTTATTACATTGAAAAGGTTTTAAGAGATATTTATTTGAAGCTGGATTTTTAAGCTGACACAGAGTAGGTCGTATTTATTCATTATTTCATATTTATTTATTTGAAAAGAGCTATTATTCTGCTAAAGGTTGTTGTATATTTTATTTTATTGTATTACATAAGTTATTTTTATACCATTGAGGCATAATAAAGCATGTTCATTAACCTCTGAGATGCCTGTCTGAATTTTTGTTTCGAGGCCGGCGGATTGTCCTCTTTTTTGGAAATCAAAATATGAACAGTGTGAACAGAGGGGGGTTCATTATCTGAAAGACATTTACAATGAGGTTGGTTTGTTGTCTTTTTCCGACTTACAAAAAGTCTACCCCGTTCATCATTTTTCTTTTACCTTCAATTAAGATCAGCACTCACAGGCATACGATGTCCCCTGGCAGAGATCTTTGCCCATCCTTCCTATCCGGAAACTATTTACTAAACAGCAAAAAACCTGTGGTGTGGTATTGGGGCTCTCTCAGTTTTTGGCAATACCGGTCCACTTTGGCCTCCTTATTGAGAGTGTCTGGGAACACGATTGCCCAGACCTGAGCATCAATTTGAACTGGCATGATGTATGGTCTGACATTGAAGTGAAGTGTCACGTAATCCAGACCAGCTGATTCACTACAATTTCATTCACAGGATATGTCCTGTGAGATATGTCTCACCCCTGTGAATATGCATTAAATTATGGTAATTAATGGTCCTTTATGCAATTTTTGCCCACTTGAAGCCCAAGGTACATATCACAAATGTATTACATTCACATGATCTGGGATTGCTCTCCTGTTGGCCAGTTCTTGAAAAATATTACATCCAAAATATCTGCCTTGATTAATGACACTGTTACTGTGTTTTGATTTTGAAGGATTTGGCAGCCCTTCAGGTCTTGAAAATTCAAAATCTCACTGTAATTGCTGGACTTAACAGCTGCTAAGAAAATGATGGCTACACGTTGGAAGCCACCCCAAGAATTGTCTACTCATACATGGACCCTTTCCTTTCTGGATGTTACATATACGGAGCTCTCTACTGCTCGTATAAATGGAGCGTGGCTCAGCATGGCTGAGTACTTGAAGTGCATGTTGTACCCTTTTGTTTTTGCTCCCCTTGCTGCTGCCCTTGCATCTGTTGTGTCCCATGTGTCTTGTGTCTATCTCTCTGTCAATGTCTTTTGTTTGTTTGTGTGTGTTTGTGTGTCTTGCTGTAGAGCTGCGAGCTCTGTTCTGTTATTGTTAGGTCTCCCCCCTCCCCGTCTTTCCCTTCTAAATATAAATGAAATAAGAATATCTGATCACAAAAAAAGACTTGAGACTTGCTTGTGACTTGCTCATGTATAACTTAATCCCATCTCTGGCTGTATCTTTGTCTAACTGAGTGGATTCAGCTGGCACAGAAAGAAATGAAGCATGGCAATGTCCTTTTTCTTTTTTCCTTTGAAGCAAAATTTTGTGGGAACCCGATCACAAAAAAATGCAACTGGAAGAAATTTGAAACCATTTCCAACGCAAAAATTGAGGTCCGCCATCTTCTTAAGGATAATGCTTTATTTAAAAATGTATATAACAACAACTACAAAATACTACTGATTGTGAAAGATTAAAGATGAGCAGACGAGATCTAAAAACATCCCTTGTACACAGCTGAGGTTGAAAAACTGTGGCTTCCCAGATCCTAATTCCTCAATCCCCTTCTTACCTGTGATCCCCTTTCCAACTTCTGAATAGCAAACATACACACAGGTACGCAGGTGATGCAGCAATCAAACCATACGTGCACACGCACACATGTCTAAATTGGCAGTCATGTCTTTTACATAATCAGGAATTGTACTTTGGACACCTTCCGTACGTGTTTGAAATGCTTGGCCCCAACCGTTGCTGCGGAGCGGTTATAATTCCTTTTCAATTTTCCTTCATTTCACTGTTTTTGACCACATGATGTTTAGTTTTGGGGCTAAGAAAATGTGGTTAGTGAAGGACAAAGGAGGTCATTTTTGGACTATTCGAACACAGCCTGTGTTTTTTAAAACATCCTAAATGTTCAATTTATGGTTCAAGAGACTTTATTGTAAAGCAGATTGAGATGGAGTTATGTGTAAAAATTCAGGTCAATCGGATTTATGGTGTGAGGGGCGTGGCTTTCCCAAAATTGGATTTGACAGCGTTAATTAGAGTTTCACCATCTGGCCAATTGGCCTAATATTTCATGGGAACCAAATGCATATATTTTCCAGTCAGATTTACTTAAAAATTTGTTAAAAATTCTGCATTTACTTAAACTGAAACTGATTTGGCTTACAGTACTATAGATAGCTAAAAATCAGCTTTTTAACCTAAACTAATTTTTCCATGACTTTAGATACCGCACAAAGCATGGATATCCTGACAGTAATTTGCCACCTTTGTATGGGCTACCATTGGTCTGGCAATTTTTTTTTTATTACAGCTTGTTTTATTCTAGGCCAGCTTACAACTTGGCGGAGGTAATTATTAAAGGATTAACCAGAAATTCCAAAGGATCTGACCATTTTTAATGAGGGATTAGTCTGTCTGGGGCAAGTTTGCCTGTTGGGGCTAGTGTCACAAAACACAAAAAAGGACTGAGCCTTTTACAAGACCACAGCTGTATTATTTTGAATCAATCTACAAAGCATCAGTTTTGTTTAGGGAATATAATATTTTGTTTTTGAAATATGGATTTGGGTAAGTAGCTTGATCCAACTGTAACGGATAACTGACAACAAATTGTCACTAGGGATGTCCGGATGCCAAGTATCCGATTGAAGCCTATGTGGGTATTTTTATTAACTGATCGGGATGCATTTACTACAGTTACCTTACTTCAATCATTTACATCAGGTTGTAGTGATAGCTGCCTTTAATCCCAAGAGCCCTGATAGAAACACCACCAGACTGCCTGGACTTTCCAACCAAGATGGCGCACTGCCACTCACCAGTGTCTGTCCAGAGCGTGTCTTGTAGCTTGCCAGCCCTTAGCAACAAGTAAAAAAGTCCTTCATCCGTTTTACAGAAGCAAATTCCATGATTCTCCACAATTATTCCATGATTGCACCACGAAACTACGCGCACAGGCTGTTATTTCCCGGAGCCGAAGTTGGTAACGAGAAGAAAATTAAAGACTTACTAAAGAATCAATAAATTTAGTTCTCAAGACAGTTTAGAGAAAGTTTATGTTTTGGTTGGGGGTTTGCTGGGATTCTAAAGGGAACTGATGGTGTTGGGAGAAAAGACTAATTTGCTGCACTAAGATAAATGTATTAAGGGTAACACATATTTTAGTTAGTTTGTTAACTTAAGTTATTTTTGTAAATAAAAAGACGGTGTGCAGCTCTGTTATCTGAGCAACTAAAAATATTGGCTTGAGACTCGGTATTGGCAGATATTCAATATAAAAAAAAAAAAATCGGATCCGAGGCAAAAAGAAGCTGATTGGGACATCCCTAGTTGTAAAACGTTCAGACTGCATGCATTACTGCCACACATCAAACACTAACTTGAAATTAATTTTCTAACCTGGTAGCATTGTGTACATATACAAGAAGCACAAGTATAATAACACATAAGACAGTATAATCTAATAATGCTTAGAGTGTATAATTGTGGTAACAAACTCGCTGTAATTATTTTCGGAGCACCTGAATGAAAAAGTTAAGACATAACAGTGTAATCAATGTAAAAGGTTAGTCTGGAGCACTGATTATGGCTATATTTGAGAATAAACAACGTTAAAAAATAGCATACATTTCAAGTATTTCAAATACAGAAATGCTCATCGTTTACTCAAAATAAAATACGTATTTTAAAAAGGGGCACTATGCAGTTTTAGCCTTTTCTTTGCTTTTTGCCCGCGGGTTTCTCTCTCTTTCCCTACAGCTTTGGAATTGGTATTTGGCAGCTCCTATTTTACTTGTGTTTGAATCCTCGCTCGGTCAGTCTGCCGTTTTCCTCTTTGTCAGACAATGCTTTTTGCCGGCTTAGCCATTACGATAGTGTAAAAAACTCTACTGCTACCTTGCTAGCCGGTTCCTGAATGGACGTATGTGTGCAGTGCCGTGAAGCCGGCCCAAAGTTGCAAGGGTGGACTCTACCAAGTTTAATGGATTTATACTCTTAAGTGTAAACTGTTTGCAGCACATGACGGTTAACTTTCCGGAACAGTGAGAAATTCACCTTCTCTCTGGTGGGTTTGAGCGTTAAATCCAAGAAAAAGGTGCTTCAATCTCATTGACAATGCTGAAGTTGGGTTTCGACTCACAGCTTCCGATTTGGCGGTTAAGGGGAAATTTAAGGGAAATTCAAAGCTGAAGTTAGCTTCCAAGTCACAGCGTCCAATTCTGCAGGGAAACATAACTTACATTGCTGACTGATCCTCCATTTTTCCAACCCCTTACTGTAGGCCATTGAAGGTTCATAAGTCATATAGGTAAACTATGATTTATGTCTAAAACACTCTTCTAGATTTGTGAAAGCGTTATATGCTTTGAGAACACAATAAAGAGAGATTTCAGAGTTAGAACTGCAACGTTTCAACCCTGCTAGGTCTTCCTCAAGCAAATGGCATTCAACAGTGGCTCAAGCATATACATAGGGCACAGACATGGTCAGCTGATCATGCATCAGCTGAGCTCATTTAAACTAATTACCAAGCTAATTACCACAGCCTACCACCTTTCCCATAGTCACCACATAAAACCATTTGTGATAAAATTGCACATAACATGCACACAATGAAAAAATGAAAACCTAGCCAAAACCCTTACTTATAAAATAACATTATGTACTACACCATCCCGCATTGATATAATTTGTCACAGTAGGTAAATCCCTCACACAATTAAAGAAAAGACTTTATATCAAATTCTTCATTTAAGCTGTTTGGAGACATTGTATTGAGGTAATAAATCCAAAAGGTTTCTCTCTGAAGAATATTTCCTATGATCTGGGGGGGTTCTTAACACATTACTTCTTACTATTAAGCGAGGAAGTTTACGTTCGCCATAGTGATCTGCTGATGGCAGCTGCTGACGTCCCACCACTGTCTCACGACTCGAGACGCAGCAGCCCAGTGCCTTCATGGTCATCACTGGGGATTTTAATCATGTTTCACTCAACAAATCCTTCCCAAACTTTCAACAATATATTAACTGCCCCCACAAGAGACCAATAAATCATAAGCCGTGGATCACCAGTGACCTGAAAGTCCTTCTTAATGAGAAGAAGAAAGCTTTCAGGTCATGGGACAGACAGGATCTAGGGGAAGTACAGCACAAACTGTGGGATAAACTGAGGGAGTGTAAAAACTCCTACAGGAGGAAGCTGGGGGCCAGTCTGCAACAGAACAATGAAGGTGGTGTGGACAGGGATGAAAGCCTCACCTGTAAGTGGACAACGTTGCCATTTGTCTTCCACAGCAAACTCATTTGCAACTGAATGGTGGTGGTGGCACTGTGAAAATCCCTTATTTGTTTTTCCTCCAGTGCATTCTCCACCATCCAGCCACTAGGTGAGAAGCTAGGGATGATGGGTGTCGGTGCGTCCACAGTCTCCTGGATCACTGACTACCTGACAGACAGACCACAGATTTGTCCGTCTAACCGTGTTCTGTACATGGGCCGCACAGGGCACTGTGCTGTCTTCTTTTTTCTTCACCTTTTACACCATAGACTTCCAGAACAACTCAGGGTAAAATGTCACCTACGGAAATTTTCTGATGACTCTGCAGTTGTTGGGTTAGGGTAACGTTGTGCTGAACGTGGTTAAGACCAGAGAGATGGTGATTGACTTCAGGAGGAAGGGAACGGCTCCACAGCCCCTTTGCATCCAACATGGTGGAGAAGTACAGATACTTGGGTGTCAACTTCAACAACAGGCTGAACTAGAAAATCATCATCAGCACTGCTGTTTACAAGAAGGGGATCAGCAGACTCTATTTCCCACACTGGTCTGGTCCAACAGAGGAGCACGTTGTCTAAGAGGCTCCAACAGCTTCGATGTTGCATTGACCGCTATAAGAAATCTTTACTATCACAGGTAATGCAACTTTTAAAGGGGTGGTTCAGAATTTTGGACAGAAGACCTTATTTCCAAGTTAGCCAGTGTGTTTTTTTATCAGTGGAGACCCTTTAACACTTTTCATCCAGTCCTTCCAGGTGCAGAGTTTGCTGGTGCTAGGCTAGCGCTAGTCAACAGTATCTGCTAGCCTGCCATTAAACCCACTCCACAGTACACCAAAGGCAAATAAATTATAACGCTACACTATTGATGTAAATGTCTGTTGATAGAATAATGTTAGAGTTTATAAACAATAGGTTTATATACAGCTTTATCTATACTAGTTAGACAGTTGTACATTTGTATTCCCAACTTGTATATATTTAAAATAATTTGTTCTTCTATTCTAACCTATTATTATTTCATGTAAATTGTATCCAGTTATTTCATGCATATTCTGTGTGTGTGCTGTGTGTCTGATATTTTGCTGCTGCCAACACTGGAATTTCCAGGGATCAAATTGTTGGGATCAATAAAAATCTATCTATCTATCTATCTATCTATCTATCTATCTATCTATCTATCTATCTATCTATCTATCTATCTATCTATCTATCTATCTATCATATCTTAATCTGCTAATAATTGGGAATCCTTTTTTCAGTTGTATCCAGCCCTATTTTGCCCTGCACCCCACCGGTGGGGATGTGCCCACTACCACTACCTCTCTACAAGATTTAACAGTTAGACCACAGTTAGATCCAGATTTTGAAGTCTAGGTATAGTGTTTTGGGATCTGGACCTGATCTATTGTGGTCTAAATAGGAAAAAAACTAAAATCGTGATTTATTGCATTTTCACAAATAGAATAAAACTTTTACAAATCTGAAACTGTGTTTTAAAGAATCTTTAGTCTCTCTAGAATAGTTTTGTCCTGATTTGACAAGTCTAGGTATAGTGGTTTTTGATCTGGGCCTGGTCTTATGTGGTCTACATATGAAAGATACTCTGTGAAATCCCCCTTTATAGCATTTTAACTAATAGAATAAAACAGTTTTTTTAAGAATATTTAGCCTCTCTGGGATAAAGTAGTCCAGATTTGACAAGTTTAGTTGTAGGTATAGTGGTTTTAGATCTGGACCTGGTCTACTGTGGTCCACATTTGAAGAAAAAAACAGTGAAATATCCGTTTTTTGTGTTCTCAAAAAAACAAAAAAGCTTTTGTGAATCTAAAAGTGTGTTTTAGACATAATAATTTACCTTAATGACTGAGACGCTTTTCATACAGTAAGAGGTTAAAAAAAAAACTGAGGTCCAGTCACTCAGCAATGTTAGTTAAGTTTCCAGCTTTAAGTTTTCCTTAACCCTTATGTTGTCCTCGGGTCAAATTGACACGTTTTCCTATTTCAATGTTCTTTTTAATTACCCCAAATAACATGATTGATTCCACGCAACGCTCTTTGGCAAGTACAAATCTCTAGTTTCATTAATTTTGGGGTATCTCATTCAATTTTACAGCATTTGAAAAAGTAGTATTAACTTTAGATAGTATTGAGTAAAAGTTGAAACATTCCAGTCTGTAATTATCAATCAACATACATTCCTTTAATTTTACATTTCTGATTTCTAACTCAAACATTAGGTATAATTCCTATAAATGAGGTTTATTGACCATAAATTCCAAAAATAACTGTAAAACTAAAGTTAATAAGTTAGTGTTAAAAACATTGAAAAAAAGAGTCAAAAGGGTTGAAAAAAGGGACAAAAAAAGTAAGAGAGTTAAAAACATTGATTTAAAGCGTCAACAAAAGTGCTGAAGAGTGATAACAAGCACTTAGTCAGGATACTCTTGTGTGGCAGATGAGCCCTTTAACATTTTTTTATTACTAGGACAGATTAAAGAAATTGACAATTTAATTAAATGTTTAATCTAATTTTTTTTTTAATTGAATTATTGATAAAAGGGAGGCACAGTTTGGGTATCATTCTGCTGCGTTCTGTAACTTTACACATGTCCATTAAGTTAAAATGTGATGCAAGGTCTTGTAAGCAGCTGGCAGCGCCCACCTGAGTCTCTGTCCTAACTCACCTGAGTCTCTGTCCTAACTCACCTGAGTTTCTGTCAGGTTCTTGTCTGGTCCCATGAGGTAGGCGGTGATGAAAGGCTCCAACGGCCGGAGATTGGAAAAGAAGCCATACACACAGAGCAGAAGAGTTGGGTTGAGCACAGACATGTTGGACTCACCAGCTTTGCCTCGGCTCCACAATTACAAGCTACTAATCACTGCATAGACAGAATCTGTGCTAATATACTGCTTATATACTGCTTCTTCCCTGGTGGTGAGGACGTTTTGACAAGGCTTTGTACACTACCGCCACCAGCTGGTCTAAATCTAGAGCAACAGCAAAGGAGTAAAACAAGTTCTCTGGAAGACATTTCAAAGTTTATGTTTTACCAGTACCCAAAACTAAATGCAAAAAAAAATAAAGGTGTACTATAGTATTGCTGGTTTTCCTGCATAGGTGTTTGGTCATTTGTGTTGGCCTACCTAAGCCTTGTAGATAGAACCTAGGGGGATTGCTTCCCCAATAAATACACATATAGCATTTGGTTTGTAATATTTGGGAAACTCTTTATTGGTTAATGTACATTGCTTAATGTTTATGTACAAAAATGTTCAAGTGTTACCACTGAGCAAGTCACATAGGGCGACTAGACCAACAGGCAATTAATATTGAATCTGTCCAAGTAAAAGTAGAATCAATGGGAGCCAGAGCCTTCAGCTATCAGGCTCCTCTCCTGTGTAACCAGCTCTTGATCTTGGTTTGGGAGGCAACTCAACATTTTACTCTCCTCTTTGATAAAGCTTACACTTAGGGGTGGCCCAGGTTTGCCTTGGACCAGCTCTTAGTTATGCTGCTATCGTTTTAGACTGCCGGGGGGCTTCCTATGACACACTGATCTCCTCTCTTTCTCCATCTGTTATCATTCATGTCCCTTTAATGCATGTTACTAACCTTGCTCCAGGGGAGCTTATTCCTCGGAGTCCTTATGCTTTCTTGCCTAGCAGATTTGGTAGTTTAGGAGCTTTGGTTTTGGCAGCTGCTGTTGTGGACATCCCGCCCTGCAATAGCAGCTGCTGCTGTGGCCGATTATCTTTATTGCTACTATAATATACTGTATATATACTCTGCAGTGCCTTGTTACGCCCTTTTAATGCCCTGCTTTGCCATGATCTACTATAGGTAGTTTTTCCATGCCACTGGAAATTTTGGAACTGTTGGGTCATCATTTGTTCATCTGTAGTAAGGTCTAGACCTTTTCTATCTGTTAAGTGCCTTGAGATAACTCTTTATGATTTGATACTATAAATAAAATTGAATAGACAAGTAAAAAATGCTAGCAGGTTTAATTTAATTGTGTAATTACTGCCAAACACATCTTACTGTATAAAGCCAAAATAGTTCATAATTCAAAATCTTATTAACAAAAAAGACCAGAAATTCATTGAATATTTTATTGAAGTACACAAAGACGCTTGTGACAATAAAAAAATTCATTTGTTTTGTGAAAATGCCACACAATAGATAAAGCCAACCTTCACACGGCTCTTAGACACAGAAGGTAGTGATACACCATGCTTGTAGAAACAAGACAATCCGTCTCAAGTTCTTGACAAGCTACAGAGGGAAAATTGTCCAGTTGAAGTAAAGCACAAAAACCATATGAGCCAACCACAAGAACCATGGGTTAAAGAAAAAGGCCCGACCATCAATACATTCAGAGAATGAAGTATTAAGACAAACTGGCATACAGAGCTGATTTGCAATAATGAGGTTCAGCCATGCCTTCTACTAAGTGCATCAGAATGGAAGCAATAATAACAACTGTAGTAAGGCATGGGAACAGTTTTGTTAATAGTCAAGAAACTTCTATCAATGCTGCCATTAGGTACAGATACATTTTAGACAGTGATGATAGCAAGAAAACAAATTTCCTACCCATAGTTGTCCAAATCCACAGATTTGAAATATTTTCTTCTGAATATTATTTGTAGTTGTACAGGAAAATGATGTACTGTACATAAACATAACAAAAGGCAGTGTAGAGCCACAGGGCATGCTCATTGTTTTGGTTTTATGGCCCACAACTATACTGTTGTTAAGTTTCATTGTTGTCATCAATCTTGTTTCCAGCAATGGCAGGCAGCTGTTTTCAGAAAAAAAATCTGCTAAACCAGCTTGTTCTTCTTTAACTCATCTAATTTTATCTAACTCAAAAAGCTGACCCTTTGCATGACCAGGGTTCATTTATTTTTTTCAAATAGACTTGTACATTTCAAGGAGCAAAGCAGTGTGGAATGGGGTGAATTTTAATAACAGCATCAAAAGCTTAACAAGGAATTTATGAGCTCACCACATTGTGGTCACAACATTAAACCTGTGGAGAAACATCAGATGTACTGTCCAACTTTGGTACGAAGCCTTGTCTGCAGCCCAGAGTCAGATAATAAGGACATCCGTTTCATTTTTGTGTATCCAGTACAGAGGTGTCCAGGATGTGGTTGGCCTAGCTTAACACAAAGACTGGAAGTAAAAAGAAAGTTCTAGCCAGCTTTCTCACAAGTTTAAAAAAAACATAGTTCAACAACTTGTTAGATAGCAAACTAGTTCCAATATATCAAAGCCTGTTTTTTTACATTTCTATTTTGCAACAGGTGAAATTAACCAACAATACATGAAAATGACTTTTCTTTGATGAAAGTTGCATGTTTCATGCCATAGCTAGGCTAGCAACAGTTAGAACACATGTAACTGTACTGAATACACACAGATAAAACCAACATTGGTCTTTTTATCTGACTCTGGGTTTCATGAAAAACAAGTCTGTTTCACAAAATGTTACAACAGTTTAGCCACATACCTTCAACATTCCTCAATGTCCTGTGCCCTTGCAAAGTCCCTCAGAGTAATACAAACACTCAACAAACTGGTTGTAATCAGACCAGATCTGATCACAGAGGCAGAAGAGCTGATCTTTCCAATGTTGCATTAAGAGATGATGATTTCTGAAACTACATGGTGAAGTGTCTCGTGTAGTCATATTCTATTGTTGGAATGACGGCCTGGACAAACTTGAGGAAAATCAGAAGATACCTGAAAGTCTCAGTTAAGGAAAACACAGAGGATTGAGAGAAATTACAATACAGTTACACAGTAGGTGTGGCATTATGTTGGTGCTCAAGGAATATTGGCAGACCTAAAGATACCTTTGTATTAAAATGAACAGTAAAAGGATGAGTAGAATCCAAGTTAGTAGCAAAGATATGGTTAGGATTAGAATTAGTCTAAAGCACCAATATATTGTAATTGACAGCTGCAACAAAAACTGTGTGGCAGAAGAGCATGAAGATAGACAGTTTAGATAAAAGACATGTACAGTTAAAAAGGTTTCAAATACACATGTATTGCCCCTTGCAGCTGCAATAATCCCACAAACATACAGTTATCAGGCCCATACCACAAAAATGTAGCACTAGATGAAATGACATGGGCCCACAAAGTAAATATAAAACATGTGTATAGTATGGCAAAATCTCTGACTGAAAAATGTATATTGTTATATCATTTGTTTCATCATATTTTTCATGTAGCAGTGAACAGGTTTAATTGATGGTGACACAAAGAAAAGGTCTAGTCTAGTCACCAACTACCTCACTATGATTATCCAAACCAAATATGATGTGCTTAGTTGCTGTGATATCTTCCAGTGTTCAAAGTGTTGGGACAGACACAAGGCCCAATACAAGCAAGCAAAAATGACCTCAACAATCTCACCAATATTTACTAAATGGACTGCATCTAGTCTTAGCAACCATTCAAAGCACTTTATGCTTTAAAGGCACCCATTCACACGTATCCTGACATAAAGAGAACTCTGTTGAGAAGATTGTGGATGACACTACCATCATGATCAGCTGATTTTCACTTCACATCACAAGGAAATTAACAATCTTGCAGGGTGGTGCTCAGAGAACAACCTACTGCTGGGGTGGCTTTGACTCAGTGGGAGAGTGGGTCAGCCTTCAACCACAAGATTGACTCTCTGAAACCCAGGCTGCTCCCCAGACGCTGTACGTGGCTGTCCACTGCTCCTAATGCTTAGGATGAGTTACATGCAGAGACATCTGTGTGCATTCATGTCCCAAAAATGCTTGTTACTAACTTAGCTCTGGGGAGCTCTTTCCACGTAGAGTCCTTTTGTTATCTCGCCGCGCAACTTTCCTTGGATTAGGGTGGCACCTAAATCATTGTTACAGCTGTCGCTGTGGTCCTGCTCTGCGCCCTGCTACACCATTATTAACTATTACAACTATTATTTCTAGTTATAGCTCCGTGATCTTTATTGTGAATATAATTGCCTTTGTTAATTGTACCTTCAACTAATACCGTCAGGCAGCCGCCCACCAAGAGCCTGGGTGTGTCCAAGGTTTCTCCCTAAAAGAATGTTTTCCTCACAAATCAAGGTTTCTATTGTTTTTATTATTTTTGTGGTTCTATCTGTGTGTGTGTGTGTGGCATAGCGGGGATATAACTTACATTTCATTGTGCAACCAAATAAACCCTGTAACCTTGTAAATTACCATGAGATGGGCTCACCCTAAATTGCTGGGTATTTTGTGAGACAACGGATGTAAATATTTTATTGTGTAGCATTTTCTCCCTTAATTGACAGTGTAAAGGCAGAGTGGGAATGGCTGGAGCAAGAGGGTATGTCATGCAAAAAAGTACTTAAGGCTGGAATAGAACACAAGCCATTGCAGTAAAGTAACCACTCGGCTTCAAATACGGTCCAGTCCGAGTATTATGTGAAGAAAAAGCACTGTTGGAGCTGCAAGCATACAGTTATTGTGCAAGAGGAAGGCTACATGTGAGGAAGCATTACTTAAATAGCCTGATGTCAACTTAACAGAAAAAAAAATCTGTGATAGAACAAATTATTCCAGTGGGAAGAGTTTTGGTAATGGTTTTAAACCTCATTTGATTAGATTGTTTCTGTAAATAATTATCATGTCCCACTATACAGGAGCTGCTGTCAGCCGTTAACAGTCAAGAAAAACAGGCAGGAGAACTTGAAGGAAACAAAAATGTACATTTTTTTTGAGAGAACTAACAGGCTGTCGCTGCTGCTCTTTAGTCCTCTGTTGTGGTACTGAACTGAGAACTTTGCTAGAATAACTTTCCAAAGCATCTTTCTTGCATTTCTATCTCATTCACTCTTTAAACTGGCTATAGAAGCTATAACTCTGTGTTATAAACAGTGCTGCACTGCTGTAAAAAACATACACTTTCTTGTAGTGCATGAGGTCAGTGGTCCATTAGAAAATAGACAAACACAATTTGGCTGTTTAATGCCTGAAAAAGGCAACATAACATTAGTACATATCCTTGTAAGTTTCCACAACAGTCAACTATTGTTGCATAAGTAAAGAAGCAGACATACAAACAGTATTACCATGAAAGGATACATATGCACTCCCAGCTCTCCACCCCCTTCTGCCACAGTCTCAATGATCTTTTTCATCACTTCAGCATGTCTGAAAATAAAGGGTGGATCAGTCACAGGTTCTCACCAAAGTGTCTGTGAAAAAGTCTAAAATGAAATTTTTAAGCATTCAACACTATCAAACACTTCTAATCAAATCCATTAAGACATCACTATAAAAAAAAACATGTAATCATATGTATTTATGTAAAATATAATAATGGATAATTGCCCAACATCTCTCCATTTACAGGTCCTGTGCGGGTGTGTATTTTCAGGTGTGAAATGTGTATAATAATTATGACAAGCAAAGTGAAAATTGTGAATTTTCCCTTGCGGGATAAATAAAGGCATATCTTCTTCATCTGTTGCCAAATGTCCCTCACCTTCCACTCTGTGAATTGCCGTTCTAAAAATCCCTTTGCATCGGGAAAGCTGCACTTTGAAAAATGTCAAGTTTTGAATAAAGTTTGAGTGGTGCAATCTTGGTTCTTTTAGGGAAAGATTTTACATATTTACAAAAAATATGTTTATACAGCATTTACTATCTAACTGGGACGTTTGGGTAAGGAGAAATTACGTTGAATGCAGCCAATTTAAATAGCTTGGGTTACTGTATTGTGTAAACAGTTAACTTATTTATTACTTAATTAATAAGTTTAAAGCAGTTGCTTTACGAGATTATTTTGCAGAACCACTTTTGTTGTGGGTTTGGCTTAGCGCAAAATGATTGTGATTGGTTTAAAGAAATACAAGCAACCCAGAGTGATTTCCTTCCTCCTATGCCAAAATGTAGGTGTCATGTAGCCAGACCTTACTCCACTGTGGAAATAGGTCTGGTCAATGACTTGGTAAAAAAGTTATATTTGATCTGCAACTGTGCATTCAAACTTAAAATGAGCATGCTTAAAGTAACGTGCTGTGAGAATTTATGGCCAGGCAAAGCAACCTATATGCACTTTTTTTTTTTATAGAAGCCATCTGCACTCTGTGGTCACATCTCATTTTTCTCAGACAGAGTAAAAATTAGTACTACGATACACTTAGGGGCTATCACCCACACTCAGCAGAAGCTGGGTTGAGTAAACAAAGACAGGGAAAGAGTGGGGGTAGGCTAAAGCTAACTCCTTATTGTCCAATTTAATCCAACACCCCTACTGGTCAATATCCCAATATATAGTATATCGTCGAAATTATATACATTGTTTATTGTATAATTTTTCGACAGTGTGTCCTCTCGCAATGTCAAATAGCCAGTGGCCTAACTGTGTGATGGCAATATTTATGTCATTAGGACAAAGAATTACATTCTGATCCTTGCATATTATGTTAATTTTGCACAAAAGTTCAAAATGAGAAAATAATCAGACCTTTTCATTTATCAACAAGTATTTAAGTCACACAGCAGTATACAAAAATAGGCTTTGCCATGTGGCTTATAAATATTTATTATTTGAAATAACAGAAAACATGCTTTATCGTGATACATATTGTTATCAAGATATGAAATGACCTACAGAATATTGGGATTGAAGATTTTGGCGATATCAGCACCTAGTTCAAATTGAGTACAGCTGGCCAATATTTTAATGTTACTATTTATAGGCATTAAGTTTGTATCATTGTGTGGTTTATTATTATAATTAGATAATTATATATACTGTATATATGTATGGAACTATGGGAAAATAAAATAAAATAAATACTTAAGATCTATATCAAACTCAAAACAATGACCGAAACTGCTCTCAAACTCTACCTGCATGTGAGCATCTAAAGAAATGTTTTTTCCCCATTGGTCTTTTTTACCTGCAGGGGTGGACAGAGCACATGGCAGGTGGGGGAAGGTGGGGGTGGTTCTCAATGGTGACTGTCTTCTTCACATGGTCCTGGCTGATGTCCTCATACATCTGTTCTACCGTCAGCGGTTGCCTATCCTGGAAATTGAACAGATAGTTTATTAGTTATGTGTCTACGTGAGTTCGGAACCTATTAAATGTGGAATGTCTGATTTATTTAAATAAAATTTAAAGGGGTCCCTTCTAAACTGAATTTGTGAACATGATCAAGGAGCATTACACCTTGAATTACTGCAGCTTAGCAAAAGAATATCAACTTCACATCATTGGTTTCCTTGACTATCAAAACTCTATATACAGTATGTCCTAAAATAAATGTCCCTTAACTGCTACAAAGTATAGTTAATTGGGTAAAATCTGAGATTTTCAGAATGTGCTTTATGTATATCAAAGGGCTCCCTTCTGCTATAAAACAGATTAACACCTCCATGCTTTTTTTAATAAACGGGGGTATAAAGTCCCATCTGGCCCAGGTACATACTTCATCATATCCAAACAGCCAGAGTCGAGGGGTCTGGTAGTATTTATCATATGTGATGTACAGGTCATATGTTCTAGTCTGAAGGATGGCATCTTCACTACCAGGCTCTGCTTTGGCTTTGGTTTCAACCATTTTACTGGTATCCAAGGTCGCCTAGACAGAGGAAAGAAGTGTAAGGTGGTACTTGGAATGACGGTAATTGGTATTAGATCATACAACAAATGATATGCTGCAGCCCTTCGAGATGTCTACCTCATCTGTTTCCAACAGGCCGCTTTCCTCGTACTCTGAAGACAGCATTACGGAAAACAATAATTATTTATTAATTAAAGAACAGGGTGTCTGAAGGAAACAAAATAACTACTTCATTACTGGTTGGATGGGAGTACCTTCCATATCTGCTGCTTCTCCATCTTCATCATCTTCATTATCAATATCATCATCACCACAACATGCTGCCGATGTAGCATTCATATTTTTGTCCTAGAGAAATGATATTAAAGGACCCATTTGCAACTACAGACTTCAACAATAGAAAGAACATAGTCACAATTTTAAAAGGTCTTGTAATCTAATAGATAACATTTAATAACGGTCAGCTGCTGCTGAAGACAACCATACAGCTGGAAGCTTCAGAAATGTTATCACAGTATACAGTATGTGTTCCTAGGTCAAGTATGAAGCTCGACAAAACCAGTCTGTTTTAAGAGCAGCATCTCTGAGTCTGTCTGAGGCCATTATTCTCCACTCAAAAAAAGATGTGGTGCAACAACCAGCAATTGGGGACTAATCTCATAGTGTAATTTATTTGCCTTGAGCGACCCAAACATTCCACTGCAATGTGGGGGCTGGTGTTTCAAAGGCAAACACCTGAAAATCTGGACACATAAACCTGATATTATCTACATTTACTGTACATACCACTAGAGGCTAGTGTAAAAAACATGCTTTTACAACAGTTATATGGCCAAAGTCAGTGGACACCTGACCCTCACAACTATATAAGCTTGTTGATCATCTTATTCCAAAATCATGAGCATTAATTTGGAGTTTGACCCCCCTTTGCGGCAAAAGAAGACACCACTGTTCTGGGAACACTTTGTGAGTGTGTTTGCTATACAAGCATTGACCCTGCTCTGTTTGCGTTGTCTACCACTTTCTGGCTAGGCAGTTGTTGCACTTACAGTTGACTGACACAGATCTATTTGGGCGGAAAATTCACAAACTGACTTGTCGGAGGTGGCATCCTATAACAGTGGCACATTTAGATTTTTCTGAGCTCTTTAAAAACCATTCTAAATTCTTAATGTTTGTCTATTGAGATGGTATGTGCTGGATTTGATGCATCAGTGCAATGAAACACCTGAACTTTATGATTCATAGGTGTATCCAGTGACTTATGGCCATCTAGTGTGTGTGTGTGTGTGTGTGTGTGTGTGTGTGTGTGTGTGTGTGTGTGTGTGTGTGTGTGTGTGTGTGTATATATATATATATATATATATATCTATATATATATATATATATATATGTCATACATTAGAATCATGCAATGACTAATAAAAAAGCACTGTTTTTCTTGTCTTTCTGTGTGCCGACATATGTCTCTCTCTCTCTCTCGCTCGAAACATTTAAGAAGCATACCTTAATATTGTCCAGTGAAATTTCTTGTACAGCATCTGCAACTCCTAACACACCTGGTGAAACACAAGAGAGTCAGGAATTGTTTCAAAATAACACGAATTGATAAGGAATTAACATACAAGTGGTTTCAGAATCTGGTTTTAAGAAACTGGTATTCAATTCTAAGTAACACCTGCTTCAAGCACACTGTGTAACTATTAACTACAACCACTACATAATGTAATGGTAGTGGTTTTAGTTAATAGTATCTTATAGATAGCTTGAAGCAGATATCTATAATATTCTGTGAGTTATAGTGTGATAACTCAATCGATTAGTGTATATGTGGTACTCTGTAGGTCTCTGCTGGGTAGAATGAGGGGTTGATGCACAGACTGTAGTGTTCACTAAGTGAAGCCAAAACACCTTGATCGCCCCCTGGTGGTGGACTGCACTATAGGTCATAAATCCTGCCCCTTCCATGGGACATGCACCAAACTAAAAAATCTAAGTACGTGTCAAATACATTTTTCCCAAAGATGGTGGCTGTCATTTTCAGTAGTTCTTATCACACTGATGTTCAAGTGTTCTTTTTCCTGATAGGTTTGGTTTTATTAGTTACTTAATGCTATAAAAACAAGGTGAAACTTCATGATTGACAGCGGTGATTGACCTCGAATTGGATGGGTGAGTGTATGAGCGGGACTTTGATACTGGGTCTTGACTGCCTCCAAAATTACAACATAGCAGCGCCCATATCAGGGATATTTTGGCTTCCCTTTTACGATTTGCGTGGTCCATCTTTATTTATAGTCTACATGTATGGGTTGAACAAGGTTTATTTCTTCTCAGCCCGTTGACCTCTTTTTAGCTCACCCATGTACCACAGCTGTTACCTGAATTGGGACTGCATGATTTATCTAATCTTGATGTAACCGTAAAAACTGTGTTATTTCAGTAAACAAAAAGGTGTGCTGTGTGCGTGACCTTCTAGTATCTGTGTGCACTGCAGTCTCCACCTTGTAACACCCCTCAATTTGCAGACAATATTAACAGATCAAGGCCACCGTGTCTTAAGAATCCTGTTGTTTTATTGTTCACTGTTAACTCACTTTATATCGTCTTTGCTATCTCTTTTTCCTCTCCCTTTTCCCCTCACACAGCCGCTACTCTAAGGCCGACACAGCTCACCGGAGGTGGCAATCTTCTCTTGCTTCACCACTCAGTCACTGACATCTCTCATTGGCACCTGCCTTCCTCGCTCTCACTAATGCCTGATTAATGGTTCTGTGTTGAATATACGTTGAATCTGACCTCTGAATTACGCTTCCCCATGGAAGTACTAAGAGCTGCCGTCAGAACAACGTCCAGAAAAGATATGATTAATCAGTAAGTATCAAGAGCAAACAATCCACAGCAAATACAAATTATAATTTATCAAATTTGCTGCCACCCCACCTGCATATTGGTCCAACTGAAAACTGAACTAGATGCAGCCATGCTCTGGATAAATGCAATGTATGGATGATGAAAGATGGTGTCCAACCTGAGTTGTGGTAAGTGTCCACCCAGCCCCCATCTCCGTCATCCTCCTCTATGATGGCTTCCAGCTCATCTGAATACTCCATTTGTTTACAACGCTTGTAACAGGGGACTGCAAGACCACAAAAAAAGAGTGAGACACAAGAGAAGGTTAAAAAAGGTACAGCTCTCAATGGTGACCTAATTTAGCCAGTAATGGTGTTATGATATTAAAAAGTAAAATGTGTTATCAATAATAGTTTTCCTAAACAAATGTCTTTGGAGGCTGCCACATTCAATTTCTGGGATGCTTAAGACAAGCTGCAACCAGTAGCATTTGCAAAACAGGGAATTATGAGCTGAACAGAAAACTACTGGACCAGATTTAGCCTAATTGATGGGTATATCCCCTAGAAAACTAATACCTCCATTTCACACTAATGGCCAGGTTTGGGCCCTGGTTATCTGAACAGTGTTATATCCTCCATCAACACGGGTATATCCTTGGCCATGACAATTCAGAAATTACCTGGGTCACAAGCCAGGAGCAATGCATAACAATTACCTTAAGTTCTAGAAATTGGCAGGGCTTTACACGTCATATTTAGTGAACTGCTTACATCACATACTCCAGTCCCGCTCTACACAAGCAGAACTACTGTTTTTTAGCTACTTGAATACCTGTCATTGTACAGTATAGAGAGAGAGAAATAAAGCTTTTCAAGGGTTCAAGCCTGAGGGGGCTGGGAGCCCTATTTTACTCAAATTTCATTTTCTTTTTCTTTTAGTAAAAGCATGCTGGGGCGGTGCCATTTTAAGGACTGGTCCAAAACCCTATAAGGATCTCGGACATACTTCCGTGGCGCAATAGCAAAAAAAAAAGCCTTTTGCCGTAAAACATAAAAAAAAAAAAAAAAATCTTTTGCATTTCCCAGCCAAATGAATTGCTATCAACGCAAAACTTATAAATTAGTGCTGTCCGTTAAATGCGCTAACGCAAACCCATTTTAATGGTGACAATTGTTTTGGCGCAAGATTAACGTTCTTCTGGACTAGCAAACTTTGTAGTTTTTTTTCACATGCTTTTGCAACAACTAGTAACAATAGAAAAACTACAACACCACATCAGCTCTAGCTAGACCGGAAACAAAACAACAGGCACGCCGCACACAAACCTGTTGGGGCTTGCAAGCCGGCCAATGAGTAGTAATGTTAAATTTTGAGTGGATGACGGGCACAAGACAAAAAAGTGGACGCCAATAAGATTCTAAATGGAAGATTTACTTTTTAAAAGTTGCCAAAGTGATCGGTGTATTTTCTCATTTTGAACTGAGCTATCATCGCAGCACTTCCTGTCTGAAATACTACTTGATGGCCAAGCACACCGTTGATGTCATTTCTTTTTTTCACCCTTTTATTTACAGTGTTACACTGTGTGAAAGATTATTTGCTCAAAGTCAGAATGTTACTTGTGCAATTAAGCACTACAGTAGCCTATATGCCAATGTTGTTATTAATAAAAAAACATTTGCACAAATCAAGCCAATCCACTTTTCCATCTTCTATGTTGAGCATTAAAATGAGAAAAAAATAATGTGGCTAAAAGAAATCAAAGGACATTTAAAATAGATACAAATTTGTGCATAATCGCAAGTTTAATCAATCAATCAATCAGTCAATGAAATTGTATAACACTTTACAGCAGCCAGCAGGTATCCAAAGTGCTTAACATCAGAAACTAAAAGTAAAAACACATATCATACAATAGAAAAAGTGAACATAGAAAACTATGATATTTATGCGATTAATTGCAATTAAATATTTTAATTGTTTGACAGCACTACTATAAATCTTGCTTGGCATGATCCTCTGAAAATGTTTACAATGGTGTAGAGTTCGTTAAAGTGGCCTATTGTAACGATGTTTGGATTCACTTCAGGGTACATGTAGAATGTTTCATACACCTGACATACCAAAAATTACACATGTGGACCACTAGGTGGCCCTATGACATTAAAGGTATTTTTGCCTATAACTCATATATTACACAGTGCATATTTAAAAACCTTATATCCACGCGTTTGTTACAACAATCTGAATTACATGAAATAGGACACGTCCATTTCTGCAAAGTACATTTTTCTCACAATTGCAAAGTGTGCAAAACCTACTTTTTCCCACTGTTCTAACGCTGGTTTTCACAGGCAGCTTTTTATCAACCTCCATGTCAACTTTAGAAGTGAACATCGTCCTGGGTTGTGAAGCCGAGTTGATCAATTAAGGTAACCTTTTCAAACACACATGGGTCAACCCTGATTGAGCTCTTAGTGTTAAAGGGGTAGCCTGAGTCTAAAAGTTGAAATGGGGCTAAAGGAATGTACTGTAGGCACATTCTAGAATGCTAACGTTACATGACACTAAACCCAGAGCTAGTAGAATACAGAGTGAATTGTCTAGCCATGGACATGAGTTAACCCTGAGCTAAAAGAATGCAGTGTGAAAAGGGCTATAGGAGACAAACACAACAACACTTTCTGCATTTATTGAGGTTGAACTGTGCCACTGAAATAATAATTTAAATGTTCAGTGTTAATTAGAAATTGTTTAAAATTAAATCCAGGAGCCTTTAAAGTGATGCACTTTTCCATATTTACATTTTATAATGTGTCATGCAATTTCGTCCCCGTAAAAATTAATTTACAGTTCTTTTTGATTGTAACAGTGATTTAAAAGATGCTTTCCCTTTAATTTAAAGACATACAGCCAGTGAAACCACGGCATATTAATTAAGTAAAATGCATAGATATTGCAGATTTGCTTCGCTAAAGAATTTTATTTAATGTATGGAGGAACTGGAGGGTTTTAAATGTAACAAATGCATACTGTTCATGTGACAAAATGATTTGCATAGTGGAGTAGAGTTCAAATTCGATGGAGAACAATGACAAAACTAAAAGATGAAATTAATGAAATGTATCTCTTACCATTCCGTGTCAGGAGAAACTGTTTATCCGGGGGCAAATATGGCTTCACCTTGACTTCTTCTCCAGTGGCCCTGACGTGAGATGGAACCACAGATATAAAAACATATTTGTCCTTATTTTACCCTTCACTAAAGCCCTGTCTACACATATGCAGATATTTTTTGAAAACGGATGTTTAATGTAATTATATCAGCAATTTAACGGTAATAGCCTTTCTTATCCATACTACTCAGCTCTAGTCCAATATAAGAGCAAACACCACCGTTGTGGTCAAATAGGTTAAAAAAAAACTGCTGGGCTCTGTCTATATGAAAATTAATCATTGAACTCACTCTACCAAATATCAATCATACGTGCAGGAGCAAATAATCATATTTCAGAGGGGTCTCTTCCCATGAGGAAATCATGGTACATCACCTCAAAGCCGACACTCACCATTTCCATGTGGGGCAATGGTGAACCATGTGATCTCCAGCTGCTACAAACTGAAATACAAAAAGAGAGGATTTATGAAGCATATTTTTACAGATGGGCTGTATGAGTTTTGAATACCTCTTTACATAAAGTAAGGTAATACAACACATAATCCTAATTTGAATGTTCTTACCTCTTCTGGTGTAATGACTCCAGTCTCTTTGAATTTTGATTCCTGTAAAAACAGAACCAGAACTTTTTACAAAGGGTCGATATTCCTTTAGGGCATCCCTTAGTTTTAGAAGGGCTTTGGTGCATGTATTTGGCAGGGGGGTTGGAGGTCATCACCCCAAAAATGTTAAGGTTTTCAATGAAAAGCATATGCAATTTCACATAATTTTGAACCATTATTACTACTTATATATCTGTGTACAAAAAGTTGGGAAAACTGGAGCAGTTTATGAATAAACAGCACCCCAAAACGCTTTAAGACAAAACTTACATACATACACAATTCCACTGGGGAAGAACCAGAACCATTAGTATGGGGAGAGTCAATTTAGTTAGTTGTGATGCTCAGCTAGGTTTAAGTGGTATGGCCCAAAACGCTTTGGGTGCTGCTCCTAAACCTTATCATAGTAACGTTAGGTGAAAACCCTGCACTAGGGGTATCCAAGTATGTGCTATTGACAACACTAACAACAATAAAAATAACGCATGTTACTGTAGGATAGTTTTTAGCGTTGATCATTTGTGCATGATATGTCATAGTAGCCACCACCTAACAACAAGCTAGCTCGTGTAACGTTAATGGAAGTTTACCTTCAACACTGGAGTTAGAAACTCAGCCACTCCGAGAGCTGTCCCTTTTACTGTATTTATCACGTTCTGCATCTTGTAGAGTCCCCTTAAGATAAAAACCCAAGGTTCTTCAAAACCGTAACGTGAAAAATATAGTTATAGCTACTCAAGCACAGTGCCAACAAGAGCAAATCACATGATACGTGCAAACACTTCCGGGTATCCAATCTCACGAGAAGTGTAGGGATGACATACTGTAAATGCGCGTGAAAACGGTCGTTGAAATAGCACCTAGTTTGTCAAAGGGTCTCTGTTTGTTACTACATTAGCCGAAAAGTGGCGTCCCTGTTATTTTTGTGCGAGTCAAGTAGTAAGGCTAAGGTATCAGTGCGTATGTTGCTCCATTCATAACAGGGTCTCAACATGTGGAGGAACTTAAGGTCGGTGTTATGGAAAGCAAAGCTCCTCCGCGGCGTTTTCAATACAGCTCAGTCAGTCAACTCTGGCAAATTCATTTCAAATGGACCCTGTAGCAGTGTTTCAGGGAAGAAATGGGTAAGACCCAGCGGGTTTGCCACGGGTTTAAAGACTTTCAACAGCCTGACCAAACAAAAAGAGCCTCTCATTCTGGGAAGAGAGGGAGTAGCTACCTGGTACGCAATATCGTTATATGACGAATGTAACGTGTGCATAATAACATTGCACAGTATTTTACATGTTTTGTGTTGTAGGTATAGCTGTGGACCCACCGTATACGACCATGCCCACCTGGGTCATGCATGGTAATGATAAACAATTTATTAATGTAAGCCAAATACTGTAAAATGTGTTTGAGCTAAATTTTGGGTCTTGTCACAGCTCATATGTCAGGTTTGATATCCTGCAGAGGATTTTGTCCAGGTTGTTTGGAATCACTGTTATCCATGCCATGGTCATCACTGACATTGATGACAAAATTATCAAAAGAAGTTGGGAGGTAAGAGTGTGATAAAAAATATCGATTCTTATGACTGCTGTTTTTATTACCTCTGTTGAAAGCATTATTCATAAAATTTGCTTCCCTTTACTAGGACAATGTTTCCCCAACCGCCATAGCCACAGTGTATGAGGAGGAATTCAAGAGGGATATGCTGTCATTAAAGGTGTGTGATTAGATCAAAGCTAATGTATGAGATCTTCAAGGATGACAGAACTTATTTTAGATTAAGCTGTGTGAGACCATTTAAACATAACATGAAAAAAGGCCACAACTTTTGTTAAAATCAATCAAAAATAATGACTGTAGTGGCAAGGAAACTATACGTCGGTCGGAGCGCCTACACTGATCCAGTGGATCAGATAATGCATTTTCGCATTTAACTAGATGTATGTACTTCATTTATTCAAGTAGACTCTGAGCGCTGTCTCCACCTAATTTACTCAGTCTGGTTAAAGATGCTTTCCCAAGCTGATCTGTGTTGTCAGATTCTGCACTTGCAAAATGTAAACTATTCCACCATACGCCGGAGGAGCATTTTATTAATGAATTTGTTATTAACATGTCTATAAAAGGTAGTATATAATTATATTTTGTCACTCAACCTGTCATGTCCTGAAGTTCATTTTTCTAATTCAAGTGTAACTATAAAGACAGGAAAAATGAAAAAAGGGTTTTGCTGTTAGACGAACTGGAGCTACTGTGCCATGTGTTTATCTATGTTCCTAATATTCTGTCATTGTTTCTCAAGGTAATTCCTCCTGCAGTGTATTTAAGAGTCACTGAAAATGTGCATCATATTGTCGCGTTTATTGAGAGGATCATCAAAAATGGACACGCTTATGCCACAAAAGAAGGTGAATATGTAGTACCTTCCGGAATTACTGTTATTTCTCTTATGAAATAATGGATGTGTCCCCACAATACCTGATTCAACATTTGTGAAATGCTCTGGTTTTAGGTGATGTGTATTTTGATATCCAGTCCATTGGTGATCGTTATGGCAAGTTTGTAGGAGCTGTGGATTCTCAGGGAGAACCTGGTAAGTGTTTCTGTCTTCTTCAGTCAGTGTCAGTCATTTTGTCATATTAGAGGACTGGGGCTGTCTTACATGGAGAACGGTTTTCCCAATTTGGTATTGTAGAAGCAAACCCTATCCAATTTTAGGAACACAATCCCATATTTTCTCACTTCATCCTATCTTATGTCAGGTTAGTCTAGATGAATGAAAGTCAATTTTCCCGGATAAAGCCTGACATCTGGTGCAATGTCAGGTCTGCTTGGTTCTTTTGGCAAAAAAGTTTCAAGGAATATGGTTTTGGCATTTACTATATCTAACTGGGATATTTTGGGACTGACTGGCGGGGATAGCTACAGACGAATTACACAGACACAGGGTAACACTTGTAAGAGCAAATTACGTTTAACCACGTATTCAGCTAATCTAAGTAGTTAATTTGACTGTTTTTGTGTGAACAGTTAACTTCATTTGCAAACACCTACCAAAACAAGTTAATTCCTGAGACTATCTAGCAGAGGCACAGTTGTTGCAATTTTTTACATTAATAAATATTAATATATTACAGTAGGTTGCTTGGGTGTCTAATTGTAATTTCCTGCCTATAGGCCATACTACTAAATGTATTTAGGATTTTTACATAATACATTTCTTAAAGTAGTATATTAGCCATTTACAATACCAAAGACAGTGATTAAATATTAAGTTCAGGCAAAACTGAAAAAAGAAAAAAATATTGTATATTATAAGATCTTGATGACTGAACTAGAGATGGTCCGATGCCGTTTTTTCTTCCCATTAATGATTCTCATACCTTACAGTATCAAACAATGAACGCCATAGAACTTTCTTTTATTATCTAGTTTGACAGACAAATAACAGAAAAAAAAACATAAACTACTTTAACGTAGATTTTCTTCATGGCTTTAAATCTCTAGATTAAACGCATGATCTGTTCTCTTGGAGCAATAATAATCAAAATTCCACCAAAATCCAAAAAACATTCTTTATGTATTGGTAGGGAAATACAAATATTATGAAGACATTGCAGTAATTCAATTCAATTCAAAGGAAACACTCAGTCCAACATTGGTTATCCACTTTTACATCTGCAACCTTGCAACTGATGCTACCCTACTTTTTTATCTTGCCAAGCTAAACACTAGTAACTATTGTTTATCTCATTGAAACAACAGAAACAAGAAAATGGCATTTGATTCCTAAATAGATTTTTCTAAATTTGGTCCTTATCTAATTACCATGGTTACCAAACAGCTAGGCTAGGATCTGCATGTTAAGAAGTTTCTGTAATACGGCCCCTGGTCTGTATACACTGATGACAGTTATTTGGATGCTAAAGAGGCATTTGATAGAGCTTCCAAATGTGAGAGACTTTTTTGGGAGAACTCTTTCCACCAGGAGAAGTACTTCCACATGGTCTATATCTGTCAATAAAGAGAGCATAGGTGTGATTATTTCCCACTTTGTTAAAGTGGTTTTAATATTGTTGGCCTTAACTCTAAAATAATTATAATACTGACTCAGTAATAACAGAATGTATTATTCTCTGCCGTTTTTTTTTTCTGTTTTAACTTCTCAAAATGTCTTTGTTGTCAATCAGCTCACTTTTTAGTAGGCAATTAAAGGTTCTGGAATGGGTTTTATTTTGTAGAAACCGTGTAATAACTGGCACTGCTTGTTTTGTATTAGGCAGACTATATGTTGGCTTTATTAATGGACAACAAACTCCACGGTTCTACAGGCTGCACAATTAAACGAGACTCAAGGGATTTTTCTCTTTGGAAGCGGTCCAAACCTCAGGAACCATACTGGGAATCTCCGTGGGGCAGAGGAAGACCTGGCTGGCACATTGAATGCTCTACGATCGCTAGGTTTGGATTTACAACAGCTTGTCTGCTTTATTTAGTCTTATATTATACACTGAATTTATCCTTGGGCCTTTCTGATGATGCAGGTTTAACGTAACCATGCCGTCAATGTAGGGCTGGGCAATATGTTGAAATCAAATATTACAATATTTGTATACAAATACTTACACAATATTTACACAATGAGATTTTTATAATGACTAAGTGGGTAAAGGCCAATAACAGCTAGAATAGTCTGGTAAGTTAAGAAATTACAACTTTACTGTTTTCAGCCTTTAAAACCAGTAAAAGACACCACTTATGCCATATTACAATAGGACGTTATCCAAAATTTAAGGCAATATCTAGCTCATATCACAATATTGATATATGATCGATATATTGCCCAGCTCTACCTCAATGCATAAAAAAATACTTATTTTAATTAAGATCTATGCGCCTAAAATGTTAATAATCAATTACTATGAGCAAATACTTCCTTTGTTATTAAAAGGCCTCAAAATGAGAAAGATAAATGATAAACCTTTAAAACCTCTTTGAGACGTTTCTGTCTAACCAGAAACAGCTCTGAAGTTGCTAGTGCTAAACACACCAGACTCCATTAAAAAAAGCCATGCTTTTAACGTGTACAGAGCCAACGAGTTTTCATGTGTTTATTTCAACCAAAATTAGAGTTGTGCTGGTTTGAAAAGTGGAAAGATGACCTAAAACTGCTTTCCATATTTTTTATTTTGTTTCTGTCAACTTTGAATGAAGTGTATTTTACAAAGCAAAAAAAATGTTTATTTACATGCATTTTTGCGGATGTTTTTATGTTTTATAAAAAGGATGTTTCTCTGAATGGTCAGCCTCCTTAGAAATCCTTTCCATTATGTTAGAATGGTATTTCAGACAATTAGAATATAAATCTGAGCATGTCAGTGGCAAAACGAGCACTTTTGTACAAGCTAAATATAAACTTGCCTTATTAACTTACATTGTAGCTTGTTTTGCGGCTGTTGACTGCGGCAATCTTGCTTAATACTGGACTAATTTAGAAGATTGTTGTTTCCATCAGTCACTTTGATATAAAAGCATAGGAAAATAGGGTCCAGGTTAAAAAAGGTTAATATCATTGTAAAATGAATAACAAACATTTGCAGTTGTAAAAGATCACTAAGGTCTCTTTGAACGTGTGATTGCCATTTTATAGACTTATCAATTCAAGGAAATAACCAACAGACTGTTAAATACTTATATTGCATGCTCTTCAGACTCAGTCTTTTGTTTTATTTTCTCTGTTGTGGTTTCAGCTCAGTGTTTGGGAGTCAGCTAGATATCCACTCTGGAGGTATTGACCTGGCCTTTCCTCACCATGAGAATGAGATTGCTCAGAGTGAAGCTTATCACCAGTGTGGACAATGGGCAAACTACTTCCTCCATTCAGGTAAATCCTAACTCTCGAACCATTTTTGTTCCTAAAGGTCTAATAAAGTGTGTTGTGTGAATTCTCTATTGCGGTCAGAAAGACTTCTTTATGCTAGAGATGCAAATAATGTTTCCAATCCATATGTGCAGTGTTTCTAGTTTCCTTCTCATCATACTGTCTGCAGTCATTGTAACTCTTTTATGATCTCAGTTGTAGGTGTGCTGGTGCGTTTCTTTGTTCACAAAATAAAGGATACATTTTTACCAGTGTGTATGGTAATGGTTAATCTCCACATACAGTGGATAAAGACGAAGGGAATATTAACAAATTACAAAGTATTGATATTCCTGTCTCTATTTTCAACTAACTTCTGTAAGAACTCTGAGCACTGCTGCACAACTGTTAATATGTTAAGTCAAGTGGCTTCCTCTCTAAAGACTGCCATGCCTAGTGTTTCTGTTTTTTAATATTTGCACCTGGTTTATTGTTATGCTTCTAGGACACTTACACCTAAAAGGCAGTGCAGAGAAAATGTCTAAATCTTTAAAGAACTATGTCACCATCAAGGTAAGGTCTTCATGAATTATTCATCACTTATTGAGTAACTATAAGAATAAATCCCTTTATCTTCCCCATTGTAAAATGCAGTTTGTGAAAATATTAATTCTGTCTTTTCCTGTCTTCAATTAGGATTTCTTGCAGTCTTACTCTGCTAGTGAATTTAGGATGTTTTGTCTTTTGACAAAATACAGATCAGGTGGGGAAAATAAGTGGTTCTCTTTTTTGAATGTCTTGGTTTCTTTAATCTGTCTTTTTGCCCAGTGCAATGTGGCAAATCAAGAAACTAAATCATTAAAAAATACATTTGAATACATATCCAAAAATCTAATTGTATTCATAATTTAAAGACAGAAGAAATTTAAATTATTGGTATATGTAACCATAACTTTGTTTGTTTTAACCTATAATTTTGGAATAATGTAAAAAGCAAAATCATTTGTTTTTCTAATATCAGACAGTTCATGTTTAATGTAATTAACACTGAAATAAGTAGCTTCCAGCTTCCATATTCTCCACAGTAATGGATGTATGCTGTGTCTTGTTTGACATTTATTGCAGTAAGATGTTTATTTTAAAATATTGAACAGAATAGCATTCATGATTTCTTGTGGTGTCTCCACAGCTATAGACTACAGTAAAAGCAGCATGTTGGAGGCTCGGACCTCTCTGGGCACCATGTCCACCTTCATCCACGATGCTAAGGCCTACATAAAGGGTCAGCTGCAGTGTACACCTGTACAGGAAGCTGTTCTCTGGGAGAGGTAGTAACTTCCTCTACAATTTGATCAATTAATTGATGTTTTGGATCGTCTTCATTGTATTTGTATCTCATTTTATTTGTTCTTTGTGTGAGGCGTTAGTGTTGTTGGAGAGTAAACATAAAAGTTGTTTAAGTGACAAAAATCTTTGAAATCAGTTTAGTACTGAGCGAGAATGCTATCACCGGCAGCCGCAAACCGGGTATCTTGTAGGTCAAATCAATTTTGCCCGCTAAAAGGGCTGTTTAAGTCACTGCCAGGCTCAGATTGTTATTATAAGTGTCTGACAAAATTGGGGAAATGATCCCTCCAGATAGTATAATAATAAACCGTCAATAAAACTAAGCTACTGCATAATAAAAGACATCTGCTGTGCGCAGCTGCAGGGGCGGGGCTTCAGGTTTTAATGGTCTGTGAAGCATGTCTTTCCTCAGCGGGTTACATTTGGTTAATAAGCAGCTAGTTGCCACCAGGGGCAAGAAGTTGTTACTAACCCAAACCAGGAGAATAGTGATAGTCTATTCAGATGCATTTCTAATATTTAAATGATTCACTGCTTTGTTCTGATGCCCCTCTCTTCAGTCAATCTCTAGCTCGCTAGTCTCACTTTGCCAGACCCTCCTCTGAAGCAGAGTCTGGCTACACCACACAGCATTTGAGGATGCGAGGAAAACCTGCTCTATATCAGGCACAATGTTTTCCTACATTTTGACTTAAAATGATGAAGAGTATAAACTGTGTTCAGAAATTTTTCCTGGGATCTTACAGCTGCTCCCCCACTCACAGAACTCACTTTTTCATTTTCAAGTCTATTTGTTGTAAAGCCTTCATTAAGAACCTCATCAAAAAAAGTCATGCTGGAGTCATTCTTGATATCAGAAAGCCCATTTAGCCTGATAAAGTCCAAAGTGTCCTGGCCTGTTTAAACTATTAATCATTTTTCTACGTAAAGTATGGCAGACCGGAATGGCTCCAAAAAAGGGGAGGGACGATTTCTCTTCATTGTCTATCTCAGTTACAACATAACTCATAAACTCAGCGCAGTTATTTGGGATTTTTTTGTGAAAAACTCAGCAAATGTTTGAGACAAGACATAGCTCAACATTCCCCCAAAACACTGTTTTGATGTATTTTATGCACTTTTTTTGGCAGTGCTGCGAGACAAGTAGTGTGGCGAAACATCTATACGGAAGAAGGACAATAAGCAGTGTAATAAGTATGATGAAAATTTTGCATTGTGCTTTGCAGCCTATCAGCACACTGAATTAAAAGTTGTATTTAATTTAAAATGACCAAATCAGCAATGTAGACTTTCACAATGGTAAAGTGACAACTGGGGGCAGGGTTGAAGGGGCGTGGGAACGTGATGGCAGGAAAGCACAGGATGAGGCGCTCAACAAAGAATTATCAAATGATTTCCAACAGTACCTGCATATGCAAAATGCATTGTGTGGAGAATAAGGTTCTGTATTTGTTGACTTGAATTTTGTTTCACTTTTTAAAAGTTAGATAGGGTTACCCCCTCAAAAATGAAAAGTAAATGCAAAATGATTTTCCTTATTCTATTCATGTTTCAGATGAAGACTTTTGTTCTTGTGTTTCAGGTTGTCTGAGACTAAACACAGCGTGGTGAAAGCACTGGCAGATGACTTTGATACCCCAAGAGCCATTAGTGATTTGATGAATCTGGTTTATCATGGAAACTGCCAACTTCAACCTGTTTCTAAGGTAACTCACTGCGTCTGACATGTGACTCTTGAAATTACTCAAGGTTACAGTTCTATTTCTATTGCTGCTATTCAGTCAAAGGTTGTTACTACCTTACCAGTAGTGGATAAGCTTGGGTATCAAACTTACTTTTTAGGGTACTTTTTTGTGTGGCGACCAAATTACAGCTTTTCTTTTTAGGGTACTGATCAAATTAAGAGTACCAATTCACGTAAATCAATCTGTTTCTTACTTTTCACAATAATGTTAAATCATTGTTAAGGTTAATTAATAAGGTTAAGGTTTTGCTAATTTAATGTCATATACAGCAGTTATTGTTTGTTAATTTCAACTCTAAGGTAAATCTAACCAGTCCAAAAGTTTTGATATCTTAGAGAACATACGCACAAGGTTCTCTGTCTCTCCTCTGCAAGTTTGTCAGTCTCTGTGAACTTCCAATGTCAATGATTGTCATAAATCAATGTTGTGTATTTTGGTTAACAAAGCGCAATGAAACTTTTGTGATATGGTTTTGCTATATATGTTTAAGTTCTTAAATCGTGAGTCTTAGGTAATTTGCCACAATGTTATAAAGAGGAGAAGACGTGCTGATCAGGCAAATTAGTGAAGTGTTTATAATAAGTGTTTTATTTTAACAAATCCCATCTGGTAACAAGTGGTCCCTCTTTGTGTTCATATTGTTCTAACCTGGGGGCTATTTCACAAAAGCAGAATTGATAAATCCAGTATAACCAATGAAGCAAGGCTTAACCTAGTCTAATCAGTGCATCCTGGCTATGTGCATTTTACGAGGGCCAACCCAGGCTGAGTTTGAGCCAGGATTAAGTAATTTGGGCACATGTGCGTTCTTCAACCAACTGCCATGTCAATCACAGATTTACTGATGCTAAAATGGGGAATATGCGTTGTGCAAACTTTACACAGAGTAAGCAGTAGCTTCTTGTGTTCAGGACAAGGCTAGCTGCACAGAATAAAATCTCCATGGTAACTTAGGTGCCTCTGCTTTTGTGAAACCGCGTAAAGGCTAAATTTAGCCAGGATAACTGAGAAATCCCACCTTAACCCAACATCTAGGTTTTGTGAAAAAGACCTCTGTATATGTCCCAGCCATGTTTACTGCGTTCATTATTGTATAATTTCTGACACCGATTGAACGCAGCACATGTGACTAACTGTTTTACATGGTTACAAGTGTCAATAAATAGTTTTAAGCACCATGAGGGTAAAAGTGTGTTTGTGTGTGTTTTTCAGTCTGAGGGAGTGGCTCGGAGCCCTGCAGTGTTTGGAGCGATGGTCAGTTACATCAGAGATGTCTTGGATGTGTTTGGGATCGATCTGCTGCAAAATAAGGTCAGAGCTCAGGGATAACGTTAAAATTACATTATTGTTTGGAGATTCTCAACTGGCAGCAGGAAGTTGCATGTTGCTGAGGGCCATAATGGACAACAACTGGAGCTCTGGTGCAGAGGAATAAGATAAATCAGGCTTTGACACACACCATACTTTAAGTGTTGGTTTGGCTCTTCAAATTGGATTTGCTGACAAGAAGAAAAACACAGAAAATCACCAGATATTTAAAGGAGTCCAGATTAGAAGCAGTTGTTTCTGACACATTTCCGTACCTGTGCTGTTCTACCGTCATTCAGGAGGCTGATGTGGTCGGTAGTCGTGGAAGTCTGGAGGGCGTTGTGGAGAAGTTGACTCATTTCAGAAGTGAAGTTCGAACGTTCGCACTTGCTCGTCAAGATGGACCAATCACTGGATCCCCCAACAAACTCGGACTTTACCCAGAGAGAATCCCTCTCCTCAAAGCCTGTGACATCCTCAGACGTGACCTGGCACCCATGGGTGTGCTGATTAAGGTATGCTATGGCTTGCATCAAAATCAAAACGGTATTTTACACAATTTAAGTTAAGATTGGAGTGATACATTTTTGTATTTCAGGATAGAGGAACCACCTCCACATGGGAGCTAACTCAGGAAAAACCGAGTCAGAGAGGACAGGATAAAGATCAGGAGACATCCAGTTGAAACACATCTCCGCCTCTAAGACTGACTGTTTTAGGCTTGTGGATTCACTTTAACTTCAACGGAAAGACGAGCCCAAACCATCCTGATTTTATAACAAAGCTAACTTATGGTTAAATGCCTGATGTGCCTGTCATCAGTGTATGAAGTGTATATTTATTGCTACATAAGTCAGAAAGTAGATTATACCTGTGTCTGTCTTCAGCAGTTAATACATTGTTATTGTGCAGATGTTACTATGTATGATACCTGTGAGTAGAACACAGAAGGCACAATGAATGTTGTCCTCCACTCAGTTTAAATAGTAGTCAAACGTTGCTGACCCTATAGCACTAGAATGCCATTACACATTTAAAGTGTAATTAAGGAACATTTCTGGTATTTGGGGAAATATGAACCACAGTCAGACATCAGTCTGATATCTCCCTCCACTCAGTACAGCAAAGTAATTTGTGCTACATATACTATAAATCCTTACAAAAATGACATTTGTTCAAACTAGTCTATTTCCACGATGTTGCACTTCCATGATTGATCCGGTGCTGCCGGAAATTCTGCCAGATTACTCTCTTTTTGGCCAGATGTCCGTCATCTTCCGCTTTCCTTTTGTGCCGAGAAGCAGAGATACTGCATACTGTGCATCTTGTCAAACATGGATCAACTCAGATGGATTTAAAGATATAGGTTTTGGACATCTCAATGGCATGTTAGGTAAGAAGTTATGTTTCATTGGGGCATCTTATCCTCTCCTTATATTCCTTATATGACATTGTCATAAAGTCATGTCACAGTAAAAAAAGCCCAAAAAGAAAACAAAAGGACTTAATAAAAGACTTTCACAATGTTAAATCATTTTTAATTGCTAATTGAATGTCATACAAAGCAGTTACTGTTTGTTAATTTCAACTTTAAGGTAAATCTAACAAGTCCAAATCTATATGAAGAGTGAAACCTACTGAGCCCTGAATAAAAGAACACCGGGCACCAAACACCAGTGCAGAGCCGATGAACAGTCCGGAATAATCAGAATATGCTTTTTGTCAGCAGGTGAGCGCAATCTTCCCACAGATTATATCCTTCAGCAGTCTCACTTCCAGGTGTCCTGCAGTAGTACGGTGTCCATCAGGCGGTGCTGCGGGTCTCGGGCATCAGGTTGATCAGAGAGTTACTGGCCTGAGCCAGCTCTGTGATGGACACTCTGCCTCGCTGTTTCATGAAATTAGCCACCGAGTTCAGCTCTTCTGGAGTGATGGAGATAAACTTCCCTCTGTCATCAATCACTCCTGCAATGAACATAAAGCAAAATACAGCATGTCATGTCATCGGGGATACATTAATAATAGGAAAATAATATTTCCTTCCATTACAAAAGAGCCTTTGCACTACTCAGTGCTCAGGGCCCAATAAAATGGAAATGGATATACTACTTAATCACTTTATTAGAATAATGAGTTAAGAATTACATAAACTGTAACCTCCACAAATAATACTGGAACAAGGATTTGTTATGGATAACCTAAACATTTTCATCAATTGGTGAAGTTGTTTGGACTTTCATAATATAATTACCACTGACCGAACCAGGTAGCCATGGCCATTCAAGCCAGCTTTTTTCCTTCTTTTTTTTTTTAAAGTGTTTGCAAGAAATAAAGTGGAAAGCTATGGAGTCTACAGTGGTACAGAGCTTTAAGGTTTAATGTAGCCTGCAATTTCATCCATAGATAATGGAAAATATCCCCAGTTCAACAGTGCTGCATTTTCACAGATCTCTGATGTTAATGTTTGCTTGTCATGCTCCATCATAAATATGTGGCATTGTTTTTACTGCAACTATAACTTATTCTTAATCAAGATGTGGATTATATTATATATATTAAAGTGGATCATCTCCTGCAGCAGAAATTGAGCAAGAGTACAGACCAAACTTAAGTTGTCACACCCTGAGACTGTAAAGTCACAGGAACATTGCTTTGCGCAATTTATTTGAAGAAAAAGAGTTCATGTTTCTTTGTTTACTCGGATCAGCTCCATCCATACCTGCCCTGGTCACACTAACCTGTGAGGGAGCCTTCAGCTAACAGGTCCTGCAGTCTGCCAATAGCATCCTGTGTCCTCATCCCAAAATGAGAAGCCAAGTCCTCCAGGAGAACCACCTTCGAGCTCTACAGGACAAAGAAGAAAGTGTAAAATACACTGTATTCAAATACTTCAGTAAAGATTGGAGAGTGAAGTCTGTCAGCTCTTACCTCAATGTACTGTATGAATTCTTGCAGGAGGTTGCGTGACTGAGAGTAAAAAACAAAAATACTTTTTTAAAACATATTACAGACAAAATACAGAGAATGTGAAATGATTTGAACTCAGCAGAGATGTGACCTGGTCCTCCGTGAGCTGCTCCTCTTCTCCCTGGTCTTCTATGACGAAGGACGCTCTAAGTTTTAAGTACTCCTCCTCCTCTCGTCTTTCTTGCTCCTCTTTAGCTTGACGCTCCTCCTCCTCCTGAATAAACACCACCAAAGAGTCTCAGCATCTCCTTCAATAAACACACTGGGAGGAAACTGTTGGGGAATGTTTGTAACCTGTTTCTGTTCCAGGTGTCGTTCTCTCTCTTCCTCCTGACGTCTCTCTTGCTCTCTGAGCTCTTGCATCCTTTTCCTCTCCTCCCTCTCCTCCATTTCCGCCTGGAAATAAAAAAACAACACAATACAGTGCAACACATGACAACACTGGATGATACTGCAAACTGTTGAACTCAGGGAGCTGAGGTTGTCATTAGCCACTGTAACTAAGTCTTTAAAGTTGCTGTAGTAGAAATACCAGAAAGTAGAACTACTGCCTTGCAGTTGTATGCCTCCACCAACCAGTGAAGTTGTAGTGCACACCCATGTACTGTATGGCCAGAATCATACAGTATATGTAGTGAAGACTTTGAAGTGATGGATGGATGGGTAGAACACATGTAAATGAAAAGTTTACAGTATCTAAAATAGATAGCTTATATTAAATTAAAAATGTGCTCTTCGAGAATGTTCCTTTAGCTGTTTTCAACAACAATAAAAGACTAAATTAAAAGAAGGGGCCAAGAGAGCTCATAGAGGGGTGCAATGGACTGAAGTGTGTTGTGGTGTATGACATGTCTGTATCGTCACTGCGCTGCATTTTTATGAACTATGACAATCTTGTCATGGTTCTCACCCTGTTTTTCATTGTTTCACACTGAAAACAATGTGCAATGTTGTAAAATTTCCTCGCCACTGTCGCACTGTTGCTTGCTCTGGAGGAGACTACTAGAACTGTTGGGTCCTTGTAAATTCTGGAGTGTGGTCTATCTGTATAGTGTCTTGAGATAACTCTTGTTATGAATTGATACTATAAATAAAATTGAATTGAATTGAATGTCACATCAGTCAGAAGGAATGAGTATTGATTATGAGCTGCTTACAAGCCTTAATGCTTCATACACACATTGTTAATGCCAGATGAGTGACACTTTGTTCTGCTCATTTTCTGTAACCAGTGTAGCACTGAATCACGGTGGAATGACCCAGCTAGCTAGCTAACAAGCCAGCTGCTAAATTAAAGAGGGTGGGTTGGAAAACAAATGATAGTAGTGACTTGTAAAGGCCTAAATTGTGAAGTGATTTGCTGTGTCAGTAAATGTATATGTCGGTTGAAAATGGGTGTGCACAATTGTGATACAATTGTAACAGGGATAACTCATTAAAAAATGACTGATGAATAATTAAGGATTAAATTAAGGATTCATTAATGAGACAGTAAGGAATGGAACAGTGTATGTTAGCATAGCAAGGCTAACGTTACTGAGTAAGAGAGGCATCTACCGTACATAGAAACAGGTCACAAGAGGCATTACCTCATTACCAGACTATAGAATATGTTCAGAGAGGAGCAAAGCACACATGTAAGGTATTAATTCAGAATACATTACAAGATTGTGCCATGATGTTTTTGTTGGAGTGATGTCCTTAGGCAAACGTCAGTAGACTGAATAGCCTTTTGTTGTTGTCATTCATGATGCTTTATGATGGAAATCTGTAGGATCTATTGATCCTTTTGGGATGACTGCCGCAAGGAATCTGAAATTTCCAGCAGCAGTTTTTAGCAGCTTACAAAATGTATAAAAAAATACTGTATATAAATAAAAATAATAACACTAAAACATTTGGCTATAAAAAGACCTTTAGCATTATTGATCAGTTCAGAGCAGTTAGAGTGTACAGGTTAGTAGATTATCTATTATTTAATTGCACAGGGAAAGAGTGGCTACCACTCCATCTCTTGTGAAAAAAATGTATTTTTCATCGTTATGACAATCAAGCTTGCTAGCTACCGCAAGTTTGCTGATTTTCGGTTTCTGTCATACATGCAGATGAATGGCGGCAGTACCTGGAGGTCTGCGGTTACCCGCGTGTAGCCCGCTACTTTACAAACTCATCAACTGATTTAGACCAGCAAACAAACCAGAGGTGTAAAAACGCCCTAAGAAACACTTAAGAAAACAAAACAGATTTTGTATTACTGTGCTTTAGATTTTAACCATCAGAACCACCAGAGACTCTTGCACACCCGAGACACACTTCTGCAGCCGGTATTTCAGTGCAAGCGATGACTCACACAATGTCTCTTTTTAAAATGAGTCGGGAAGCCAACAGCAAAGACTATTTTTACTTTAAATGTTACCAAACCAAGAGAACTGTTCTCCCCTTTTCCTAAAATGTGTCCCAGAAGAGCTCGGGCTCATTGTTGACTTCATGCTCCAGAACCTTTTCTGTGTCTGTCACTCAGAGTTTAAAAAAACCTCAGTCAAAAAAGTTGTTAGAGGGGATTAACCCGTTTCACTGGCTTGGTATTTTATGGACAAAAGAAGGGTTGAACACGGGTCAGATAACGCTAGTCCACTCCTGTTCATTGGTGTGAAAGAGGTATTAGTGTCAAGTTGGACCCCTTACCTCTCTCTGAACTTTCTTGGCCTGTTTCTCCTCCAGCTTCTTCTGCTTCTTGGCTCCAACTTTCACAGTCTGAAAGTTCTGCTGCTCCCCCTCTTCTTCCTCCGAATGCTCCTCCTCTGAAATCAACAGCCCAATTTTTATTTTATTTTACATCACAGATTATATGTATCACAAGACTTTGTCTGTTGAGATGGGACCTTTCAACTACTTGCATAAATCTTCCAAATGTTGATTTAGAAGTGCAGAGCCAATTCAACCATTCTGTAGCATCTAATATAGAGGTTCTACATGTTTGGCTATATATCTTTTTCATACATCTGATTATCCCAAAGAAGAAGAAGCACAAACATCATTTATACAAATTTTCATTTAGGTGCATCAGTTCCACGGTCCTTGTAATGTTTTTTAGTAACACTTTGCTATATTTGCAATCATTTCTTAAAAGTATCATATGCCTTACATTTACATTCCATGATATAGTGTCCTTTCTCTTACAGAAAAAGAGTCTTTGGATCACATTTTCACTGACTATGACCACTACTCCTGTCATTACTAAACATTGTGCTAAAATCTGAACAATAACCTTGCCGTCAGTGGGCTTATTTGCTTTACCCACCGCTAAGGAAAAAAATGCAGCACAAAGACGCTACCTGTGAATTGCATTATGTGATTTTCCATAGAGTTTGGAAAGATACAGAAGGAAAATAAGTATTTGAACGCCCTGCTATTTTGAAAGTTCTCCCAATTAGGAATTAATGGAGGGGTCTGAAATTGTCATTGAAGGTGCATGTCCTGTGAGAGACATAATCTAAAAGAAAAAAATCTAGAAATCACAAGGTATGATTTTTTAACTATCTATTTGTATGATACAGCTGCAAATAAGTAGTTGAACACCTGAGAAAATCAATGTTAATATTTGGTACAATAGCGTTTGTTTGCAATTCCAGAGGTCAAACATTTCCTGTAGTTTTTCACCAGGTTTGCACACACTGCAGAAGCGATTTTGGCCCGATCCTCCACACAGATCTTCTCTAGATCAGTCAGGTTTCTAGGCTGTCGCTGAGAAACACAGAGTTTGAGCTCCCTCCAAAGATCCTCTATTGGGTTTAGGTCTGGAGACTGGCTAGGCCACGCCAGAACCTTGATATGCCTCTTACAGAGCCACTCCTTGGTTATCCTGGCTGTGTGCTCCGGGTCATGTTGGAAGACCCAGCCTCAACCCATCTTCAATGCTTTAACTGAGGGAAGGAGGTTGTTCCCGAAAATCTCCCAATACATGGCCCCGGTCATCCTCTCCTTAATACAGTGCAGTTGCCCTGTCCCATTTGCAGAAAAACACCCCCAAAGCATGATGCTACCACCCCCATGCTTCACAGTAGGGATGGTGTTCTGGGGATGGTACTCATCATTCTTCTTCCTCCAAACACAGTTTGTATTATGACCAAAAATATCTATTTTGGTCTCATCTGACCACATGACTTTCTCCCATGACTCCTCTTGATCATTGGCAAACTTAAGACGGGTCTTGACATCTGCTGGTTTCAGCAGGGGAACCTTCCGTGCCATGCATGATTTCAAACCATGACATCTTAGTATATTACCAACAGTTACCCTGGAAACTGTGTCCCGGCTCTATTTAGGTCATTGACCAGCTCCTCCTTGTAGTTCTGGGCTGATTTCTCACCTTTCTTAGGATCATTGAGACCCCACGAGGTGAGATCTTGCATGGAATCCCAGTTCGAGGGAGATTGTCATGTTTAGCTTCTTCCATTTTCTAATGATTGCTCCAACAGTGGACCTTTTTTCCCAAGCTGCTTGGCAATTTCCCCGTAGCCCTTTTCACCATTGTGGAGGGGTAGAATTTTGTCTCTAGTGTCTTTGGACAGCTCTTTTGTCAAGGCCATGTTAGTAGTTGGATTCTTACTGATTATATGGGGTGGACAGGTGTCTTTACGCAGCTAACGACCTCAAACAGGTGCATCTAATTTAGGATAATAAATGGAGTGGAGGTGGACATTTTGAAGGCAGACTAACAGGTGTTTGAGGGTCAGAATTCTAGCTGATAGACAGTTGTTCAAATACTTATTTGCAGCTGTATCATACATCATATAGTTAAAAAATCATACATTGTGATTTCTGGATTATTCTTTTTTAGATTATGTCTCTCACAGTGGACATGCACCTACGATGACAATTTCAGTCCCCTCCATGATTTCTAAGTGGGAGAACATGCAAAATAGCAGGGTGTTCAAATACTTATTTTCCTCACTGTACATTCGCTACAAAGAGTCATTGCAGCTCCAGTAAATATTATTAACCTGTCCCCAATCAGCTGTCTATTTTCTGTCTTAAACACACGCCATCCCTCCTGTGACAGAGAGCCTGGAGCTCTGCAGCAGGACGCTATGGACTGAGCTGTTGAGAGCTCAACTGAACTGAGAAACGAATGGGTCTTTTCAGGAAATGATTCGGTTCAGTTCGTTCCCCAAAATGATTAAATCTTTTTAACGACTCTTTCGCCAACACTCGTTTTTAGCAATCTTCTCAAGTAACTACACTTTCAGAAATATGGCTACGCTGACTTTATAAAGATATTTTCATGTATAAGAATGTAATCTGATGCAAAAAGTAGCATTAATTCAATGTTGACAGTGCATTAAGTAGCTCAAGCAGGATATTTTTTTATCAGTGTGCCTTTGCAAAGGTGTGCCAAATTTTTCATATCAGCCAATCAGAGCAGATTGGGCTTCTTCAAGCAAGGGGGGCTTAAGAGATGGGCACTAAAGACCCTGACACACCAATTTTAAACAGAGCGTTTCTGAAAGAAGGTCTAAACAGGTGTATATAGGCGGTATGACAACAATGTGTGTTTTTTAAAAAGAAAACAAAAAAGAAAAAACCCAAAATACAAGTATGAACCTGAAAAGGAGTATGATATGTCTCCTTTAAAAACTGTATAACTGACAGTGTTTACCCTGTTCCACAGCTTCTCTCTGTGGTCTTCGGTTAGCCATCACCGCTGCAAGGTTCCTCCTCCTGCGAGGCATACCAGCGCCTCGCTCCTCGGCTGCCCGCTGTGGGGGCCCCACTGCCTGGACAACATCCCTCCGCTGCTCCTCATCAACTGAGCATGGGGAAAGAGCACAATATGTCATACTACGTTCTATGCAATACACATCTGTTAAGACCGCAAAGTAAAAAACACTATCTGTAAATCTGATCAGTACAGGGCATTAATTAATACTCTGAGGTTGGGCACTAGAACTGGAGACTGGTGCATCCCTGTCCTTACCCTAATATTTCTCTTTCTACATTCATAGCATTAGATTAACCCTTCTCCTTAAAGTGTCTATCTGAAATATGGGTTTCTTTTTAACCTAATTACCACAAAAAAATGATTGGATTCCATACAACGCTCTTTGCAAATACAACTGATCACTTTCATTCCTGACTAAACTCATCAGTATGTTCTGCTGATCTGAACTATTGGTCAAAATAATCCATAATTTCTACTTTTTTAACTCAAATATTAGGTATGATTCTATATAAATGAGGGTTATTGACCATGACTTGGTAGTAGTAGTAGTAGTAAGGTGGTGTTAGTGAAAACTAAAAAAAAGTATTTTGCAACAATGTATCTATCTTGAAATAGGTTTCATCTTAGGATGTCATCATCGCCAATTCTGATCTTGGCGATCAGAAGCAATTCTGATGTAAAGCAATATATGTATTAATATAAACTAAGAATTTGACCAGTCCGGACTACACAGGTGCGTTAATATTCTGAAGGTAACCGAAGAATACATTAGGTTTAAGTATCAAATGCATACAATTTAACAACTTTGCATTAAGGCTTATGCAAGAACAAAGTAAACCTCGTCTTGTATAACTGACTTTACGAATAATAATAGAGATTCAAGCACTTGTCAAATCAAATTGTTAACAGATGAAGAAAAATTATTCGACAACTCCGTAGTTAAGGACAGGTTGACAGATGTTAGCTAACGTTGCGTAATATCGCTTACGTTAGGGAGGAAATTATTTCAGCTTTAATGTTTCCTTTCACTACTTCAATATTTATTATAACTTTAAAATATGGCACTATGTCGACACGGTAGGTTAACTTTACAAACAGCTTGTTAACTACTAGCTATGCTAATAGTTAACAATTGACGTTAACGTTATTTCACCAATGTAAGTTAACGTTATCTCTAGCTAGCTCCTTACTTTCCTGTGTTTTCCTCCGTAACTTCAACGCAAACAAAATGAGGACACTGAGGACGGCAGCAGCTATAAGGTACAGCGTTATATCCATAGCTGTTTCTAAAATATAATTGAACTAAATATGTATTAGTGTCCACCTCATTACAACAAAGTAGCTACACTGTAGAGGCCACGAAGTCACGTGATTCTTCTTCTTCTTATTGTAGGATTCCGGCAGTGTAGACGCTGCTAAGCGTATTACTGCCCTCCACAGGTCAAATATTGAACTCACATAGGAGCCGTTTCTGAAAGCCAATTATCCTTCCTTGACTTTGAGCAACGGCTACAGTCCTATCTCCTTCCTTTCCTGTCTTCCTCCCATATTTCAATTCCTTTCTACCTAACAGCTTTTCCTTTTCATTTCCCAAGTGGAATTGGAACTGTTATTTCCTTTAGTAATGCCTCTTTTGAGTTTCTGCACCCTTGTTCCCTTTCCCCCCCAACGTGCTGGCACAGTGGCACCCAACAGAAGTGAACATCCATCCCCACCTGGTGTAATCTGAGCTAACTGTGATGAAGTTCTATAATGTTGTCAGACACTTGATTGATTATTAACCATCTGAACCTGCAAGTTTCACTGCTGCAGCAATATTGCTTAATACTGGACCAATTTCAAAGATTGTTGTTCCCATTAGTCACTTAGACACAAAAAATTAGGGAAAAAAGGGACCATGTTGAAAAAAATGGTACTTACCCTTAAACTCTCATTCCCCCTCACCCTAAAGTAATGTTACAAGCAAACCCAATTCTAAAAACCATACAGTACATTTCATTTACAATGTCAGGACGAGCTTTAGATTTTTCTACCTGGCTAAGGCATTTCTCCAATATAAAGTTCAAGATCTGAAGGCCCCACAGCAAAGCCTCAAAGCCTTCGCCTGCACCACATCAAATCTATCCACACTTCCCAACGGAAAACCCCTTCTCTATACTCTTAGAGCTGGCACTACCAAACATTACTTGTATTGTTCTTTTATTAAAAAAACTGTAAACCCTAACTCCCAAGTCAAATATTTTAATCATTCATCTCTCCTTCCACAAAGTTTCACATGCTTTCTCAATATCCTGATCCATAACTGCCTCTGACTCTATTGTAGACTTTCCATTCCTAAAGCCATTCTGTAAATCAGCAAAGAGTCCTCTGGTTTCTAAAAAAAGAAACTTTTTTGAAAAGAACGTTTTTGATTACCATCCTCTTCATAATTGTACTGAGCACTGCTGTGAGCGCCATATGGCGATGTGAACTATCCTCTCTGCCTGGCTTCAAGATAGGGACCACAACTGCATGTTTCCATTCCTTTGGCAAATAACCTTCTGCCCACACCATATTAAAACAAATCAGCTGTAATCAGCAAAGAGTCCTCTGGTTTCTAAAAAAAGAAACTAGTTTTTGGTTACCATCCTCTTCATAATTTTACTGAGCACTGCTGTGAGCGCCATAGGGTGATTCAATTCAATTCAATTGAATTCAATTCAATTCAATTTTATTTATAGTATCAATTCATAACAAGAGTTATCTCAAGACACTTTACAGATAGACCACACTCCAGAATTTACAAGGACCCAACAGTTCTAATAGTTTCCTCCAGAGCAAGCAACAGTGCAACAGTGGCGAGGAAAAACTTCCTTTTAGGCAGAATCCTCGGTCAGACCCAGGCTCTTGGTAGGCGGTGTCTGACGGGCCGGTTGGGGTTAGAATGAAGAGTGGCAATAACAAA
>NC_048430.1:10139620-10167104 GCF_013103735.1 Etheostoma cragini
TAAAGAGAGCTCCAGCCCGGTCGGGCCAGAACTCTCCCCAACCGGATCGGGCTGTATGCCAAGTCTCCCTTTAGTGTTTTTATATTCTTGATTATATGATAGATAAATCTGAAAACTATTTGACTACCTACTACTCCCTAACAATATTCGATTCTATGCCCTAACTATAAGCTTTATCAAAAAGGGATGTGATGTGAACTATCCTCTCTGCCTGGCTTCCAGATAGGGACCACAACTGCATGTTTCCATTCCTTTGGTAAATAACCTTCTGCCCACACTTTAATAAAACTAAGCTAAGATTTCATCATGTACAATGTCATCCAGATGTTTAATTAACTCAGAAGACAGCCTATCTCTTCCCTGGGGTAGTATTTGCCCCCGACATAATTGCATCCTTCAACTCTTGTAGTAAAAAAGAGATTAATAGGATTATCATTTTCTAAACTCTTTTTCAGCTCCACTGATTAACTTACATCAACTCAGTTCTCTTCCTACGCCTTTAAACTCTGATATTCTCTGATCTAGGCACTGCTTGAAAACTGTCAACACACATATCTGCTTTTTCCTTATTGGAAGCTGCTACCACCTCACCCTGTTGTAACACTGGTATCAATCTTCTTTTATACACCCCTGAAATTTTACATAGAGCTGACCACAAATGCCTAACTGAAGTCTCAGGGCCTAGCGTACCACAAAACTTCCTCCAACTATACATCTTTGCCCCCTTGTGCATTAACCAAAATTGGATACTTTCTTAATCTTCTTTATGCAGTTTGTCTACTCCTTACAGCTTCATCACATTCTTTACTCCACCAGGGAACCAGCATACGGGACATAGGTTCCTTTTTCACAGGAATGGTAGCCTACAGCAAGCATCCTCGTGTCTACACATTTGAGAAATCTCTATGTGCTGGTGTTGGTGTGTAGGAGGCTTGGCAGTTGAGGTCTGTGTGGTAGGAAGGGTCATGCCTTTGTGACAAAAAATCCAAAATAGGGGATTGAGCACTGTTGTGGCCATATCAGTGACTATGTATGTAACTACATGGAAACAGTCCAAATGATGCCTGTGGCTTGCACGGTAATAGCGTTACAGAAGGCTAGCTCTAGTCGTCTTAACGAGTAGTCGTTAACAAAACACATCTTGTTGTAACGGAAGGGTGCGGTTCATGTTTCACAGAAATTTTAAGTGCATTTTGTGTCTGTTTAGAGGCACAAAGGCACTCTCTAGAACATGTCCCCACAGCTGGCATTTTAGTAAACTTATATGTTAATTTATAACAAGAGTTATCTCGAGACACTTTAAAGATAGAGTAGGTCTAGACCACACTCCAGAATTTACAAGGACCCAACAGTTCTAGTAGTTTCTTCCAGAGCAAGAAACAGTGCGACAGTGGCGAGGAAAAACTCCCTTTTGGGAAGAAACCTTGGACAGACCCAGGCTCTTGGTAGGTGGCGTCTGACGGGCCGGTTGGGGTTAGAGAGAAGAAGAGTGGCCATAACAGTCACAAAAAAATAGTAGTTTGTTTGTAGTAGTTCTTTGTAGTAGTTCATGGCATAGCAGGGCACTGTGCTACATTACAAGGCACAGCAGGACGTAGCTGGGCACCGCAGAGAGTAGCAGGATGTAGCAGGGCACCGCAGAACGTGTAGCGGGAACATGGCAACAGCTGCAACCATGATTTTGGAGCCTCCCCGATCCGAGGGAACATGCTGGGGGAAAAAGAACATAAGGACTCCGGGGAATGACTCCACAGAGCTAGGTTAGTAACATGCATTTCTGGGACATGGATGCACATAAATGGGAAGATAGAAAGATAGAGGAGAGAGATGCTCAGTGTGTCGAAGGAAGTCCCCAGCTGTCTAAAACTGTTACAGCATAACTAGGAGAGACAGGGTAAAGAGAGGAGCCTGGTCAGGCTAGAACTCTCCCCAACCGGATCGGGCTGTATCGCCCAGCCTCCCTCTAGTTTTATTATATTATTGATTTTATAATAGATAAATCTGACAACTATGACGAGAAGCAGGTGTGCCGGGTTAGGCGGACGCTGCGACTCCCCACTCCCTAACAATATTCAATTCTATGCCCTAACTATAAGCTTTATTAAAGCATAACTAAGAGAGACAGGGTAAAGAGAGGAGCTTGGTCAGGCTAGAACTCTCCCCAACCGGCAATTCTATAGCCGGTTTCCAACCAGGTAGTTACAGGATTGTTGTTATAGGAATAGTCCACTTCTGAACAGTTCTACTAACTACTCTCCCCCCAAATCGGTCTAGCTGTTTGGACTCGCACTGGCCAAGTGGCCATAGGACCTGGTAGGAGGGGTAGGGGAGTGACACAAGCAAACCAACGGCGTTCCAACCTGCTCCTTCCCTAAACAACTTCCTGATGGATTAATCTTAAAATTCTGCACTTTGTCTAAAATAAAAATAACGTTTGTTAAATTACACTCTGTTCATTGTTGTATAATCAAACTTACTTATTTCTAAAAATAAATTTCTTTCCTATTAACCCACGTCTTAATACAATATTTTTTTGGGGAAGGCATAAACCAACCGTATGGTTACACTCAGTAATACTGGTCACTTCTTTTATACACTACATCTATCTTATACGCTATATTATCATTTAGTTGCTCAAATGCTCAGCACTGGTATGTACTGTAGCAGTGGTAATAGTAGTGGATTGGTTTGTATCAGTTCTAACACTGCTCGTATAATGTGTTCATATATGTCATTCGGTTTTCTTTAAATTAGATTATATGATATCAAGGGGAATGGCTATACTTACAAATCCTGGGTGTTGTGACACTGTTTTTGCTTTTATTTCAAATAACCCAAAGTGATTGTCAACGGCAGCAATGGAAAGTTTGCTGGGATCAGACCATGGCAATGTAGATGTAACGTTAATATAAAAGTAACGTTACAGCCTTGAACTGAAAGTCTATCATTTTATGAGCTGGGATCTACTATCCATGGTAGTGGAAGGGGGATTTAATACTTGCAAGTTCTGTTGTGCATGACAAAATGTATATTTATACCTGATAGGGTCGTAGACACGGTTCAAGAAGATATCACTTCCGGTAGGTATTAGAAAGTGATATACTACTTTTTTACTTTTTTATCAGTTAAAGAAATGTCAAAATTGGAAAAAACGCTCTGTATTTGTTTTTTTTTGCTTCCTTTAAGCACAAATTCGGAAATTGGTAAAACAAGTCATTACTTTTGGTCTCTGATGTTAAGCACTTTGGATACCTGCTGGTTGCTGTAAAGTGCTATTTAAATACATTTTGATTTAATTTTTATATTTATTTTGAAAAACAAATGAACGAATAGTACACAGATTACTTTTTGAGTTTGGTTTGAGATATTTTATCTTCTCGCCCAGCTGTGAAGTCATGACGTCTGTTTTTACCGACCCAGCCTAGTTTTTGTTTCAAAATAGAGCTACGTGAAATAGGCAATGTGCAACCCAATATTAACAAATGTTGCACAACGCCCACCTGATCTATCAGACCAATCTAATCTCACACATATTGCACATAACCTGGGATTGCTAAATCTAGGCGGGGGTTTTACAATGTCTCTTGGATACATATCAATTGTAAGAGCCTCTGCCTTGCAAATCTCTGCCACACTTTGCATACTTTACTCTTTTACCCTGATAAGACCCGGCAACGTGTCCAAACCTCTGTCCCCTGTCCGACCGGTGGTTTAATGTACTCTCAAGAAACACTCTCTGTGGCAGTACACCATCTTTGAACGCTGACAGGCGGTTAACAAAGCTGTACTCTTTGAGATATGAAAAGTCATTAAAAATTGTAAGCGTGTCATGAGTTCATCACAATACATCATGTACATGTTCTATAGTAAGTAAGCATTGAACTAATTCTCTGCTCGTGCAGCAGGAGCTGAAAAAGTGTCCTAGTCAGCAGTTTTCAAAGAACAGCGGCAGGACATAAGAACAGGAGAGAAGAGAGCAAATGAAAGTTAAGACGAGCTAATCATTCAATCCCCTCTCCCAAAAGGATGTGAGGCTCCACTGGGTATGACGGTACTTTTCCATCACCGAAGACATCTGGAGGACACAGCCTCCTGCAATCTGATACTCTCTCTCTTTCTGTGTGTGTGTGCGTGTGCGTATGTTCCATCCTGTACGTGGAAATGTTTTGTTGCTACTGATAACATGATTTCATGCTGGTAAAAAAGATTTAGACTAACAGCCCGATAAGACGTGTCGGTATGATGAGAAACTGTGGAGAATTGTGAAAAGAATGAATTCCCCTCGTGTTTTTTTCCTTTGTCTTTTCACACTGTCCCACAGCAGACCTCTGCTTTGTATTGTGTTTTACTGTGAGTTGGGAATGTGTCTTTGCTAAGCCTCACATAAACATGCACACATTTGACAGGTGAACTGATTCTCATTGTAATCTATCTGTCAGAATCTTATGGTGTGCAAAGAATGTATACCAGGCAGAGACGGTCTAAAGTTGAAGGTGAGCATTTGAAGGACACTACACTTGCCGCAGTCCTAATTTCCTGGTTTACCGCTCAGGTGATCAACGGGGGGTGGAGAGTAAGACTGCAATATACAGTACAGAAGTAGTGTGAACATGACTGATGATTTTATGTCAAACCTCCAGAGGTCAGTGTGGTTTCAGTCCCACGTCAACGTAGCAAAGCCAGGATCAGTTGAACCAGTCAGCAGACTCTGCAGGTGTAGTAGTGAGGATGTAGTGACGCAGATATAAAGAGGAAGTAGTAGTAAAGAGGAGGCTGGGCAAAGAGGCAGGAAGAGGAATGCAGGAAGCGCTGCAATGTTCTGCAGGGACAAGGTGACTCCTCTGTAGTGTCCATGGGAATGTTTGCGGCTCACTCTTTTTTTATTTCCTAACACAAAATTAAACACAAAGTAAGTACATTAGTAAGTGTTTGTAAGTCTTTCATATTTTACACCTTAAATTTCAAACCTCATGATGTCATTGGCCATCAGACATTCTAATGACAGTAACACATGAGAGAGCCACAAAGTAAGGTAGTCAGGGGCGGTTTCCCGGACAGAGTTCAAAATAAAACTAGGCGAATTCCACTTAAATACATTCAGTCTTTAAAAATAGCTTTCTGACACACTGGTTAATGTGAGATTAATTAGTTTTAGACTAGGGAGTTGCAGACTTAGGTTAATAAGAACTAACCAGCTATTCTTTGTGAAGCCTGATTAGAGTAATGATGTGCACTTGGTGCTGACCTGATGATGCTTCAAAAACCAGGGATGGACCCTTAAGAGACATTAGAATTGTGTGGAACTGGGGTAAATCTCCCAACCTACCAATGGACAATGGTAAAAGAAAATGTTCAAAGATTTCCAGAGATTTTGAAAAAACCCTCTTGAAGCAAGTTATTTCAAGCCACCCAATTATTAAGAACAAACAGCATGTAAACAAGAAAAATAATCATTCATCATTTTTAATGAATTTAACTCAAATGTAAAAGTAAGCAAAAAGGACAATTTAGAGACTACGTTAATTGTCCGCCTACTTTTACATATCAGTCACTCTGAAAGGTTGCTTAAATGTGATCCAAAGGTGTAACAAACAGTATCAAACAGAATTATTCATATTTTTAAATGGTCCTTTTTTCTAAGATCCTTTGAAAATTTACTTAAACAAGACAAAGGCTGTTACTAGTAGAACGTGTTTCAAGACTGGTGGTGGACCCCCAGAAAGACCAGAGATCATAGACCAAGAAGACTGTTGACTGCGATCATTGATAGCCATCAACCCCTGGAAGGTATCCTTGATGATGATCATTTAGACCGTTCAGATGGGGCACCATTCCAAACCTCATTTGGTGGGAAGGACAAATTCATTCAACACGTTACATCCTCAGACTGAAGGAAATATATAATGTTGTCAGTCATATCTTGTACTCCCATTACCAAACTATATCATGAACTCAGTTCTTGAAGAAATAGTGTTCTCTAATACAGCAACATAATATTTTTCAGATGATCACCAGAGCTTGGAGGTCCAGAGACAGGATGAAGGTCAGCCTACTCCATCTGCATCTCCAGTTTCTCATGCATCTGGCCATGGAATTTCATTAAAACAAATAAAAGTATTTTAATCCTCTCAGGTATATTTGCATGAGAAGAGCCTCAAAGCAAAAGCCTCTTTGCATGCCAGCCCATATATCAGTCCATATCATACCATAAGTCATTATCTGCCTCAACCATGGAAAGATCTGGTTCATCCTCAAGTGCCATTTGAGGATGTAGGCAGCCATGCTGTTTGAGGTAGTTGTTAAGCATTGCTGTGGAAATTATCACAGTACAGCATATTCTTGGTTCAAAGTGTGTTTGAGACACAGGAGACGACTCTTCCATACACCAAACATGCACTCCATTATACCTCTAGCCAGATATGAGCTTGGTTGTACTGATGCTGCTCAGTTGTGATTGCAGAAAGGTAGTAACAAGACATTGGTCTGTGCCTACCCTCTGTCACCATTCCACTATATTGTCCTTCTTCAAACTGAGCATACAAAAAGTTTTGGAAAATCCTCATGAGCTGCACCCTTCCAGCGTGGAAAACTGCATAGTGGTAGTGCACACGCTTTGTCGTTTTTTGCTTTGCACATACGGAAATGGTCACAAAAGTTGATTTCATCAAAATCATTCAGTGGATTGCTCCTCTTCATAACTGCCATTCTGTCTGGTCTAGGTGGTCCATTTCATCATCATTGAAATTGTCCAGGTAATCGATTTTCTTCTATTGCCAAGGTCAATCTGGAGGCCAACATTATTTAGTCTGAAATTAAACCTACTTCTGGCCAGATTTAATGTAAGCATTCACTTAGATCAAGACTAGCTCGAATCATACTTCTAGAAATCAGATCAGTTGGTCCAGTTCAAATGTCCAATTTAGTCTTAATTGGTGTCCGGGAAAAGTATAAACACTTTGGTTGGTTTTGATCTTTTCAAAATGTATAATGTATATTGTCAGCTTTATCAAGTATGGAACTGAAGTCAGGTTGTGGTTAACCTAGTTAAACAATAGAAGCAGGGGAAATCAGCTAGCCATCAGCTTATATGCCTTTTTTGTGGACCAACAGCCACTGCAATATGTCAAAACAATAACATTACGGGAATCCAAACCTTAACCACAAAATATGTCTCTATGCAGAAGACATAATATACTCTGGTGGTGCTGTGTCTGTGGCTGCCTGTCGGAACAGCTATAGGTACTTGTTATTTTATTGTGTTTTAAGCGTGTTTTTAAGTGTGTTTTTTGTCACTTTTAACTTTTGATACATACATCTTTGACAAGATGCTTTTTCATTGGTTGGAATATTTTTTATTGTTTTATTTTGTGTCGGTAATGATTATTGGAATCCATGCTAATAACATTGGCGGCATTGTGTATACACGCGACCACTCTTCTGGTTGGAGAAAAACTACCAACACTACCGGAAGAGCTAAGGTGGAGAAGGCGGCGAGGCTGTGGAGCAGGTGTTAAACGGAGGATGAAGAAAAAGAGGTTTAAAACCTGTGTCCCTATAGTCATTACAGGAAATGAGGTCATTGGCAAATAGAAAAACTAGAAAGCACAAACCGGCTTGCCCTGCATGAGCCACATGGTGAAGATACTGATGGATTAGTAGACTGTGTCTCTAAGTACATTGGGTTCTGTGTGGACAACCAGTGACCTAAAGGCTCTACTCGACGAAAAAAAGAGGGCTTTTATGTCAGAGGACCGAACAGAACTCAAATGGGTATAAAGAGATCTAAAACACAGTCTTAAGGATAGCAAGGACACAAATGAACAAAGATGCTGGACCAGATGGCATCGGCTCTTGAGTAATCAAGGCCTGTGCCAGCCAGCTATGTGGACTGTTCCAGCTACTTTTCACCTGCACCTGCACCTTCAAAGAGTCCCAGCACTATGGAAAACATCCTGCCTCATGGCAGTGCCTAAAAAAAGAAATCCTATGACACCAAACAACTACATAGCCCATAGCACTGACCTCTCACATAATGAAGGTAAAGGAGAGACTAGTTCTGGCACACCTCAGACCACTGCAGGTGGAGGCTCCACTGGTCTCATGGATAAACAACTATCTGACGGGCAGAACACAGTTTGTGAGACTGCAGTGCAGTGTGTTTGATATACGGCAGACTTCAAGCACGGCACTGAAATATGCCATCTGCAGAAATTCTCGGATGATATAGTCATGTTGGGTGTGTGGAGAGTGAACAGGAGGAGGAGTATAGGTATGTGATTGGCTGCTTTGTGACCTGCCATCTGCAATTAAACTCTATACTCATCTGCCTTTATTAGATGATCACTATAAGTCGGTAACACTTTATAATAACCATCATCAATAGATGGTAAATTGATAGTTTATTAATCTTTAGTTAGTTGTCATTTAACTGTTGGCAAACCGTCACTTTACTGTTAAGAAGCAAATCATTAATAATTAAATTACAATATCTAATATTATAATATTAGCAGTGCTGTAAATTAACAGTTTATTGTGACACACATTATATCCATCATATACTATATTAGATTTTGAGAAATAATTAAAAAAGATTTGTTAGCCTTTAAGAAACCATTTTCAAAACATCTATAAACATTAAATAGATCGATGGACTAGATATTCCTAACGCTTTGTTAAGGGTCACTAGTTGGTTTTTAAACCATCTATGAACAGTGTCTGGATGGGTATTATGAAGTTGCAACAGATGACTATAACACCTTATTAAATAGTTAATAAATACTTTTTAAACCATCTATAAACATTATCTGGATGGCTATTGTAGAGTGTTGACTAATGTTTTTCGTAGTTAGTTATTGATTGGTAAGTGCTTGGTAAAGCAATTATACATTTTTTGCCCTTCATTAAATTATATAAAAAAATATAAACCTACAAATGTCTATACATAACTGTGCAAAAGTCTTCTGCAGGTGTGAGGAAATTCTGTAAACTAAGAATGCTTTCAAAACTACAAATACTGATTGTTTATTTTTCTAAATTTGCAAAATGCAAAGTGCGTGAACAAAATAAAAATCTAAATCGCATCAAGAATTGGTGTTACTACCCTTTGCCTTCAAACCAGCATTGATTGTTATAGGTAAACTTGCAAAAAGTCAGGAAACATTGAGGATTGTAGACGCAGTGGTAGACCAAGGAAACTTGTGCAGCAGATGAAAAACATCAAATTTATTTCCCTTTGAAATCAGCTCAGAACTGCCAGAAAGCAGTGGGACCAGGTACACCCAAATACTGTCTGGAGAAGTCTGGCCAGAGTGGTCTTCACGGAAGAGTTTCAGACAAAAAGCCATTCCTCCGCCATGGAAACAAGGCCAAGCAACTCAAAAATGAAAAAAATATTGGAACTGGGGTGCAAAATGGCAGCAGGTGCTCTAAACTGATGATTCAAAAATTGAAATGTTTGGCTATAGCAGAAGGCAGTTTGTTTGCCACAGGCCTGGAGAGCTCTACTATAATTAGTGTCTGCAGGCAACCGTGAAGCATGATGGATGTTCTTGCAAGTTTTGGGCTGCATTTCTGCACATGGAGTTGGAGATTTGTTCAGGATTAATGGTGTCCTCAATGCTGAGAAATACAGGCAGATACTTATCCATCATGCAATACCATCATGGAGGCATATGATTGGCCCCAAATTTATTCCGCAGCAGGACAATACCCCCAAACAAACAGCCAAGGTCTTTTAGAACTATCTTCAGTGTAAAGAATTCCAAGAAGTCTTGGAAGTGATGGCATGCTCACATGAAGAGACAGAAGGATTTGAGGAAGCCTACACCCACGGAAGATCTGTGGTTAGTTCTCCAAGATGTTTGGTGCACCCTACCAGCCGAGTTCCTTCAAAAACTGTGTGCAATTGTACCTGGAAGAATTGATGCTGTATTGAAGGCAAAGGGTGGTCACACCAAATATTGAATTGATTCATCTTCTGTTCATTCACTGCATTTTATTAACTGATGAAAATTAACTATTTACACTTTGATTTTTGAAAGCATTTTTAGTTTACAGCATTATTTCATACCTGCCTAAAAAACCTTTGCACAGTACTCTGTATATATACATATATATATGTATGTACTGTATATATTCAATTTCAATTAAATTCAATTTTATTTATAGTATCAATTCATAACAAGAGTTATCTCAAGACACTATACAGATAGACCACACTCCATAATTTACAAGGACCCAACAGTTAGTAGTAGTTAGTATATGTATATATATATGTATAGTAGATATATACTGTATATATTTACTGTAATACACATGCTATATATGTGTATCTGTGTGTATGTATCAAAACACTGATACATGTTATACATATACATATTACAACCGTATACATATAATGATTGCCAATTTTGTTGAGAAAAGGTTTGAATGTGACGTTTGTCGCTTACGGACATATTTTTAATTAATTTTGTAATTTTCCTTGATTATGAGTTTTTTTTTTATTTTATCTGTAATTATTGTTTTTATTATTTATAAATTTTAAATTATAAATTTTGTGCTGTAATGATTTCGCTCTGTGGTATTAAAGAGCATAAAAAAGAGATATTGTGTATGTCCTCATTATAATGAGGGTTTGTGGTGATCTGGGCATGCATGAGGTTTATATATTGTTATTTGGCAAGAAAGTTATGGTGCATCTCAGGTAATTGTATTATATTACATGTCATTTAGTTGACCCTTATATCCAAACGACTTCCAATTAAGTGCTTCAACCCTGTAGTAAGTAGGAAGTCTCTTTGCTGCTGAATGTAGGCCTGGTTGTTAATAGGGCGGTCGTACTGCGACTAGCTCCCAGTTCCACACATCATAACTTTTTCTCTGAAGGGGAGAGTTTCTTAGAAAAAACAAATCCAGTTTATAAATCCAGTAACAGTACTTTCCTTTGTAATGATGTGTATCTTTGCCAACATTGGCAAACTTTGTAAATGACATGAATTGACTTTAAAAAAAAAATAGATTTTGTGCAAGATTATCATTTTTTTTCCAGTTAAGCCCTTGCTCTTAGTTAAGGCCATTTCTTTTGTGGTTATTTTGTTAAGTTAAAATTTATTCATTTAGCTATTTGTAACCAAAACTTGAAACTCCATTAAAGCGTAACTCTCGCCTAAATGCAACCTAAGGTCTTTTTTGTTAATATACCCAAGTCCAAAGTTTTGTTCAGACGCATACTTAGGATGGAAACGCCATTTTAAGATTTACCGTATTTCAGTTTTTCAGTCAAATGGCCTTTTGAATGGGAGTGTTAGGGGCACTACTATGATAGCATCAAATCGCAAAGAAAGCTTGACACAACATTAAACTTTACTCAAAATTATCACCAGGGACTCTACACATGAACTTGAACATCGAGAACATTGTTGGTGTGCACAGAGTTTACTAAAAAGATCTCTGTTAAAGACTCCATAGGAGGAAATGTCATTCATCATGACAATCAAGAACCTCATTGTCATGAGGTTCTTTTTCAACTACAAGGTCAATATTGTTTTTCACTAACATTCAGTGCATTTACGTGTTAGTTTGCATTCAGAGATCAACACTTTTTCACTAGCGAGATGTCATCCTGAAACCCCATCAGCTAAAGTGAGTCATTCAACACAATTTATTTAGTAAACTCTGTGTACTCAAACAATGTTCTCAAGGCTCGAGTTCTTGTGTAGAGTTCCTGGTGTTACTATGAGCAAAATGTCATGTGGCGTAACACCTTTTTTATGTTTAAAAATTAGCAATTTTGGTGCTACCATAGTAGAGCCCCTAGTAGTCCAATTCAAAATGCCATTTGACTGAAAAACAAAAAATTCTGTCCTAATTATGCTCTAAATGAAAGTTTGACTCGGGTCCATTCACAAAAACACCCTACATTGCATTTTGGCGAGAGTTACGCTTTAAGTATTTCTTAAATCACTGTAGAAGTGGGTGATTTAACATTACTCACGTTATCCAAATTATCCATGTTGTACAAGCAACCAAAACCAGCTAGGTACAGTAACGTTATAATCGCTAACATTGTGGACTGATAGAAAAATTACGTTGGTTATCATCATTTCTGTGCCACGACTAACTTATAAATGACTCAGAATCATCTGTATTAACCGTGCCACCTTCTTCAGAGAAGTTCCACAACTACTGAAACGATTCAAACTTTTCCAACAGACTTCAAACCTCAACAGACACACAGTGTGTGTAGGTGATGTAAAGGGAAAAGAAGGCAATGGCCAAACCGCTGTGAGGCAAGGAGGGGGGACTCAAAATGTTTCTACTACCATTAAAACAGTTCTTTGCCTCGTTTATGTTTGTATTGTTTCACTACTTACTCAATTATTTTAAGTTTACATCATTCTATGATTTACAACACACAGCATAGTTTTAATGATGTTTTTATGGGGAGACAACCCTCAGATGGGGTAGGTCTAGGGTTGGGTACTTTTGTGGGTACCGACATTTCAGTACCTGTAAGCGCGAGCTTTTCTGGCCTCTCTGCATGTTAATAAAGAGCAGGAATCCGCTCTGATACACCCACGCAGAGGTGTGGATGGAACAAAATGACATTGCCTCAGCAGTTGGCTTAATGTTAAGTTCAAGCCCCCAGGAACAGCAGCATGTCTTAAAGCAACCAGGGGCTTTGTTGTTAACAGTGGAACTGCCCCACTATGGCCCGAAAAAGACTTTTCCCAGAGACTTTGCATGGCCAAATAAACTTTATACTTCAGCAGATAATGGTCATTTCTTGACCTGCAATAACTTCAATACCATGATGTTAAAATGGCCTTTTTTAATTTGTTTCTACTTAAAATGCTTAAACCGTTAAGTTTACCAGACCAAACACTTACTGGGTCCTCGTAAAACATCACGTTTTTAACATTTGTAACATTTACTAGTAGCCGAATCCAGAGTTATTAAACTAGACATGATGAATGTGCATAATGGACGCGAGCAGACCTGCGGGACTGCGCCTGTACCCGGTAACTACATTTGACTATTGTGCACAGAAAACATCATGCAAAAAAAACAGTACCCAACCCCAGGTCATGACCCTCCCTCCCCCACCCCAATTTCCAACTATGAGCGGAAAGCCCACCGACGTATTTTCAACTACCACTATGCTGTAAACATAAGGTGAGAAAAAAAGCCGGTATATATTTTGGAGGGCGACAATACGTGAATGCTCCGCCCAGCTGCATTTTACCTTTAAAAGAAAGAGGAGTCATATCTGGTCAGTGCATAATGTTTTTGTGCAATCAGACAACATTGCCCTGTCAAAATGTATGCACTACACAAGTATGTAGTGCACACAATGTACTATACAAGTATACTTATGAAAGTATTCAAATTGAGACCCACGTATGGAGTTTCAAAACTTCACCACAAGCATTCAGTCTCAGCCAGTACCTGAATTAGACCAAAAACGTTGCCAGTAGCGTAATCCGGCATTTGCATGACATGACCATTTCCTGTTTCTTGGACATATGTACATAGGTACATCTTGTAGGGCTGACCCTGAATAGAAAATGTGTTTATAAAACATAGGATCATTACTGTTTGTTACTGTTACTTTTTCATGTAGTGGTCAATTTTAAGATGCTGGTCTATTTTGCTTCCATGTCTTCTTTCACTCTTATGGAAAGAAAACTTCCAAAATACACATGTAAATGGTGTTTGTTTTAGGTCTACTGTCCTCCGTCTGTTTTCCTTTCTTCCAAAATAACCAAACAAAATAATCTGCATATTTAAACATAACATATCATGGAAAAAGAGGGAAAGACTCTTTCAGTCATTCACTGGGGAAGTTCTGTGGTGATATGTTTTAGTTATTTTGTGTATCCGACTCACCTGTAGTGCCTTGTCAACTGTATGTAATTAATAATAATATTAATAATAAGAAGAAGAAGTAGAAGAAGAAACAGAAGACGAAGAAAGTGAGAAAATAATCCTTAGTTTTGTCTGTTGTAATGAAATAATCTTACAATGTCATGTCTCCATCAGCAAGTAGAATCAGCTCAAGTGCCATCGTGTTAATTGGGTGTGAATCTTGTAATCATGACTGGATTGACATGGTGACACCTGAATCAGCTTCATTCACTGATTAACTGTCTAATTAAAGACACTATCCAGTTGGATTGTGGTAAATATAGGAGCCAGTGTTTTTAGGGCTTGACTAGTCTCATTGCAGATGCAGAGACGGTGGTTCTTCATAATGGTCTCGGGGAGGAACTTGTTTTGGTGGAACATTCTCACCCCACAAAAGAAAACACCACATATAATAGTAATTAAAATGACAAAATACAGTAATGTGGACTATTTGAATTAGCTGGATACATGGTTAAACATAATTTGCTCTTACCAGTGTATCCTCTCATGTCGGTCCCAAAACAACCCAGTTGAAAATGCCGTACACATATTCCTTGTAAATCTTTACAGTCATTCCCCGTTTTCAACATGTTGATGCTAGCTCGGAGATTGTTGTTGTTTCCTGAAGCAAACTGAGTGTGAGCCAGTCAACACACAGAGAAACGTTGGGAACATTAAGTGCCAGATGTCAGGCAATAGTCCTGGAAATGTACTTGTTGATCCAGATGAGGGCTTGACCTACACCAGGCAGCAAAAGTCTGAATATTTTGGCCTCTGCTGCCTTGAAGGTGACCAGCCTTTATACAATCTGTTTCCTGTGAGTCCCTCAACTTAATGAAAGGTAAATTAAAACTAAAATGGGAGTCTTTGTATGTCTGTCTGTCTGTCTGTCCGTTGATTTTCTTCACGACTGTTCATCTGATTGACTTGGCAGGTGTACTGCGGAGGAATCCAAGGAAGTGTGGTGTCAAGTGCCAGGTCTTTCTTCGTTCTGGGTACCGTACATTCTTTGTCGATCATTGACTTTACATTGTAGCTAACTTAAAGTTTTCAAGTATCAGCGTTTTAACTTTCGGAATGAACACTTTCATTCCTGGAAAAACCTGGTCCCAAATAGCTAGTTGTTACACGTATACTCTAGCATTGCTAGGGGATGCAACTATGTCATGGCAGATGTATGGCTTAGGACCCAATAAGTGGAGTGTCAAGTGGGAAGTTGTTTGGGTGACTTTGGGTTACTCGAGTAAGCTGGAAGTAGCAACACCAGAGGTCAAACAATTGGCCAATTCCGAACGGGCGGTGCACTAGTACTAAATAAATCACTACAATTCCCTTTAACTGCACATACCTGATGACTAATCCAACCACATTCAACAGGGGACAGGAGTAGAAAGGTGAAGGGCACACCAGAGGGAGATTTTCCTCCTCTAAAAACAGACTATGTTGACACTATGTGCAACTGACTTGTGATCCATAACAAACTTTGTTTTCGTCACAATAGAAGCTGATGACATCCACTCTGCTACTCTGATTTAACTCTTCTGTTGGTTAAACAGATAAAGCTCAGATCCGCTTCATCATTACTGTGGGATTTTATGAAGTGACAATTGATACCATGACAACTTCAGTTGTGCTGCCTTATAATAAAAACATTTCAAAATGTTTTTCATTGAAAAAAACAATAATTTGAACTGTAGGTAAATTAGTACTAGAGGACTGTGAGCAAGCAGATTTCATTTTGACTGCTCTCTGGTTTACAGCATAATATTCTCTTGTCAATTCACCAGAGAGTCTGTTAATAATTGTGTTTTATATGACTGCAGGTCAAATCGGCTGTTACAGGGTGTGTTACTTTCACCTTGTGCTTCAAGGACATCATGGCTTCATTTATAATCACAGTGGTTCCTTTGTTCAGCAAAACTCACTGTTCTACCTTTCAGCAGTTGTTAATATGAGGTCCCGCTGCTACTCCAGGGCACTGAAGGCATGCTACGGACAAACTGAGGAATGGCTTCACTGTGTGTTACCTGTAGGAGACAGAGAGGAAACACTCCAAGCAATGGCGTGAAGTCAAGGTTAAAACTCCATAACCCACCTATTGTCTCACCCAGTAATAACCAATGGGATATTTTTTTTTTAGTTCCCTTAGGCAGTAACAACAGAAAACTGACCTGGTATTTTGAGCTTTTTTTAACAGAAGTTCAATTCAAAAGTTCCTAAAAGTGCACTTTCAATAATTTGCATGTCAAATTTCCACTAAAGTGAACTAAATTACACTTTACATTTCTTGTTGTGGGCAATAGAAATATGTTAAACCCAAGAAGATGAATGGACTGCATTAATTTAGCGCATTTCTAGTCTTAACTACTTAAAGTGCTTTTACAGTACAGTCAGCATTTACCATGTAGACACACATTCTTACACTGTTGGCTAAGCTGCCATACAAAGAGCCACTTACTCATCTGATAAACATTCACACAAACTCATACACTAATGGCACAGCATTGGAGCAATTCAAGGTTTGGGACTGCAGGGCCAGGGATTGAAGCATCGACTTCCAGTTGGTAGACAACCACCCATGCCAAAGCTACCCATAGCATATATAATACCTAACTAATCTAATAGATTGACTCATGATCAACAATATAAACAGTGAACTATAACCCAAATAAACATATGTATAAATGGCTACATCATAAGCCCATCATACACGTCTCTCCTCAGCACAAAGCTTGTTAGGAGCCCTCCAGAAAGCTCAGGTGCTTTACCTATTTTCTACTATAGACATCCAATCTGGGATTTATATGACATTTGTTTCAAATGCTGCTGGCACACTTTCATTCTTCCATCCTCTTAAAATAATCTGCCCGGCTATCACTAAACTAATCTGAATTCAACAATTCCCCCTGAGTACATCATTTGGTGTGACAGCGGCAATTAAAAACTTCCTTTAACAGCAGAAACCTTAGGCAGACCCTAGCACTTGGTGGGCGTCCATCTGCCCAAGTCAGAGATGACCTCGGACTGAAGTGGTCAAGGTCCACAATATTGTCATGTCTTTCTTTTGTCATTATTAGTAATATTAGTAGTATGACTATGGAGTCACCTGGTTATTGAAAGTATTGTTGGAAATCTAAATGGGAACAGGTCAAGTTCCCATTTAAATTTCCAACAGGTCAAGATCAAGTTTTGAACATCATTTTGTGTTTGCATGACCCTGCTTTCGGGTATGTTGGAAAACGATGTGATCAGATCCAGTCCATGGGCACCGACCTTAGTGTTAGTTCGAAAGAAATATGGTAGCTGGAGATTCTGTGTGGACTATAGAAAATTAATTGTTGTAACCCCTAAACATGATTTTCCTCGGCCCTGGAGCAGGTTGAGATGGACCCTCAAGACCAGGAATAGACGGACCACTCCCCTGGAACTGTTTGAGTTTGAACACATGCCCTATGGACTCTGCAACTCCGCAGCAACACTTCAGCAGCTAATGCAACAGTGTCTAAGGAAAAAGGTTGTGGATGGACAAATGCAAACTTCTACAGCAGGAAGTGAAGTGGTTCACATGGTGGATTGTAGTGGGTTAAGACTAGACTCAAACACAATCTCTGAAGTGAAAAATTGTCCATTCCCTTCTACTGTGGGCCAGGTGAGACTGTTTTTTGGATTAGTCGGCTATTATAGGCGTTTCGTGCCTGGGTTTTCCAAGGTCGGCCATCCCTTCAAGCACTACTAACAGGAGTCCCAGTCGATAGAAGAACGAAAACATAGAAGATTAAATGCTTCCCAGATTGTAAGTCCTTGATGCATTGAAAACAACCCTGATACCTGCCACTTTGTTAGCCCGTGCTGACTATAACCTTCCCTACATTGTTTTTACAGATGCCAGCAACCTGGGCATTGGAGCGGTCCTGGCTCAAGTAAAGGAAAGGTGAGAGCAAGTGATAGCCAATGCAAGCCAGAGCTTGCATCCAGAGGAACAATGCCAACTATAGTTTGTTCTGCTTGCATCCAGCTAACGGAACAATACCGACTATAGTTTGTTCAAATTGGAGCACTTGGGTGGCCAGTGACTGAAACATTTAAAGATTACCTGTCAGGGGCTCTCTTCAATGAATACTGACAACAACACAGTTGCCTATTTGCAAACTGCACATCTAGAAGCGGTTGAACCTTGTTGGATCGGTCATGACATTAAGTGCAGCTCAATTAAAAGCAAGGTGTCAAACCCCTGCTGTGCCTCCAGAAGCCCGGAACCAACCATGACTCCCTACCATCCTGATGGAAATGGCAGCGTTCAATGCTTTAACCAAACTCTACTAAATATGCTTCACATCTAAGAGGCAGATAAACAACATTGTTGGCCTGAATACTTACCTGAGTTAGTTCATGCCTAAAATAATACCCACATAGTGTGACTGGTTACACCCCCCCTATCTTATGTTTGGGCATCATCTGCAACTCCCAGTTGAAGTAGGTCTAGGTAGGCCCCTTGCATCCCATGGACAACCGGGGTAGCTGGGGGACAGAGCACCAACATACAAGAGTTTATAGCCTGACTAGACAGAAGATGGGTAATGTGGCCTCCCAACATAAACAGGGTGATGACAGAAGAGCTTAAGCCTTACCTTTGTTACCTGGGAAAAGATTGTTGGTACCGGACAGGAATAGGGAAGGAAGAGGAAAGTTGTGTCCTTGGTGAGGTCCCACCACCCTAATGTGGTTTTAAGCTCAGTAGGAGTTGCTGGGGTAGTGTACCGGATGCAGCCAGAGCAAGGTGTCAGAGAACAGCCTCTGCATGGATATGCTTGAGACCAAGTCATTACCAAGACCAAAGACCAAGACCAAGGCAGGGCAAGACCTAGTCAAGACAAAGACCAGACCAAACGACTGAAACTAGATCCCTGAAACATACCATATGCACACAACAAGCTGATATGCAGAGGTGGAAAGTAAAGAAATACATTTACTCACGCTACTGTATTGAAAAGTTTTGTTGTGGATTTTGTATTTTTCAAGTAGTTTTCAAAATCGGTATTTTAAAATGTACTTGATTACGTTTTGAGTAAAGTATTGTATTTCGCTAAAACAAATCCCTTTCATTACTGAGTAATGAAAACCGAAAAGAAAAGAAAAATTTGTGCCTGGAACCGGTACAGCAGCCATTGTCAAATGCATTCTGGTATTTCATGCATTTAAAGCAAGCAACATTACACAGGTAGAGCCAAAACCCACCCCCCTATATTTGCATCTCTAGTCACATGTCAGGATTCCGTACAGCGATGCCCGCTCTCTCCACACACACACAGCTGAGCCGAGTTTTTTGTGCGTTAAAACACGCAGTAGCCTAACTGACTGGTAACAATACAAAGAGGATTACCAATGGCCGCTGGGGCAGATTAACTCACGCTAGTCTCGTTACTGTAACTAAATAGGCTACAATAAAACAGTGAGTCAATACTTACCAATGCACTCACCTGTTTAGACAAGCATAAACATGTAGAAAGCAATATTTCAATCTGCTCTGTCAGCTTGTCCACCGTGCTTTTTTACATAAACACAGCACTACTCTTACGGCGAATTTTTACAAACAAGCTAAAGGTTTTCAAAGGTAGGTTTGTGGTCTAACTGTTTATCTCTGTTTGCCAGGAATTTTCAAATTTGGAGAAATTCTGACTGCTGGCTAAATAACCATCCTCTCCGCTGAAGCAGTAAATCTTTACTTGACCAAAACAGATGGATGTGGCTACTTAATGTGCATGTGAATGACACAACGTTATGTTCCCCTTCTTCATTCTTGATGATGATGCTGGTTGTATTCCCTTGCAACAGCATTGTTTCATTGCAACTGAGGCACACATGACAAATGCATAGCCTGCTCATTCATCATTAAAACTGGGCTTGTCAACTCTTCTCTTCAGCCTCTTTGACAGGGCCATTTTTCCCTGACAACAGCCGTTTCTTTCTGCAAGTATTTTCCACCAATCAGGACGCTTCACACTACAACCATGTCTTAGTATTTACAGACTTTAATCATCACCCCTCAGTGAACTGCCTCCCAGTCTGAGATATGTTTCTAGGTTAAAAGCCAGTTATCATTATGGAGTTTCCATGTTTTTTAGGAGTTTGCTCACACTAATAAATGTTAAAAAAAAATAAAGAAAGAAATAACAGTAATTCAGTAAGAAAGTGAAAATTTTGAACATGAAAAGGCACATCTTACATAAATTAATTTTATTGTCTTTATTTGAAAATCCGGCTCCCAGAGTGTCTGCTTAGAAAAATTCTGGCCCTTGGAAAAATGTAGTTGATGACCCCTGCACTGCATTGACGAATGATCAGCACCAAGGCTACCTACCAGGCATGTTTTGTGGAATTGCAAATTTTTGTCTAGCACTGGCAACCCGTAGGACAACATATGTAGGACACTGGCTAAATTAATACATCTATTTAGCTCACATTAGGTTTGTAGAAGCTAGGTGCTAGTCTGGGCTGTGAACATTAGTCAAATCAGCAGTGTGAAGGGTAAAGGGAGAGCACAGTTTTTTTGGAGAGGATTGTAGCATGAAATTTCATGTGTGACATGTGTTATGTTGCTATTAAGTGTTATATGTATAGATTTTTCTTTAATTAAAAACAAAATAGTTTTGGAATTATGACAACTTGATGGCAGAGATCCCCTCCCCTTTAACAGTTTTTTTTTAAATGTAACTTTTACTTAAATTACATTTTAAATGAACTATCTATTGCTTTTGCTTGAGTAATTTTTCAGATAGGTATTTTTACTTATATAACATATAAATAATAAATCAAATGTAGTTAATTAAATGTAATAACTGATGATTTGGATGACATCTCCCAGACAGCCAAAGCTTCTTTTCCTGTCACCTACATTCACTTTGGGAGTGTGTGGAGGGGGGCGGGGAACAGGGGTTAACGGTAACATATGTTAAACTAGAAATGAGTTAATGGTTGCATTTGAAGCAGGAAGTTTTACATCCAATCCCAGTAATAATGCTAAACATAAATCAGACGATACACAAGCACTTGAAATAAAACTCCTGAGTTCTCCTTTTTCTAGACCAAGACAAGGCCGAGTAATAATGTGGTCAATTCCAAGAGGCAACCAGGACCTTCAAACAGTGGTCTTGAAACCAGTTTTGAGACCAAGACCAATCTCAATAACGACAACACTGGTGGATGGCTCACCGAGTGAAGCCCCTCTGTTTAGCAATGAATGAGTCCCAGAAACTCAAGGACACCCAGAATCTTTCTTTTACGAGTTTCCTCCGATGGTAATGACTGCACCCCCATCAGTACGGGTGGACTACCGTGGCGATCAGCTAGAACAAACTTGCCCGACACAGAGACTGATTTCATGTCGCAGCGGACCTTCAACATAAAGATTTGGGGGTATATCAGCATGTCAACTCAAAGAATTATTTTGTGCGTTATTTTGTGTTTGCTTGTTTTTAACTTTCTGTTTTGTAGTTCCCATATTCATTTACTTGTTTGCAAGTCTTGATGTGAAGCTATCCAATTGTTGCATGGTTTGTTTTATTGTTTTGCTGTGAGGTATTGCATGCTTTTATTTTGTAGATTTTGATTTGTGTAGTTTGACGTTAACTTGACCTTGCCTCACCTGTGTGCCTAAGTGAGACAAATGGGAGCCACTTGTGGTCGGGTGAAAAGACAATGTAGGTGGCAACCAGAAGAGAAGGAGCAGTGTGTGTGACTGAACAGAGCAGCACAGAGACAGTAACACTAACAAGAGGCACTGGAAACAACGTGAGAAAAAAAAGGGCAAGAAGTGGGAGAGATTAAAACCTCTCCCATCCGCATAATCATAATCCGAGAAAGGTTTTGTTGCCACAATAAGTACATGTATGTGAAACTTGCCTTGGTTAAAGGTGCATTAACCATTATACCAGAAAAACAAACAAATCATACAAAGTAACTGTTTCATAAAAATATAGGCTGAATGTTTTGAAAATTAGCAAAGAATTAGCTAGAAAATTAGCTAGGAAGGCAGGTGGGGGTGAACAGTCAGTGGGAGTCCAGGGGCTTGTTGATGAGCCTTCCTGCTGTGTATGTTAAAAAAAAGGGCAGTTAACTGTAGTTTTTTTCTAAGACCGCACAATTAATCTCATCACAATGTCGATGTCCTTCTATGCGATTACATAACCCCAAAAATTGTGCGATTTGAGTTACCAACTCCCCACTCAGGCACCGATGTCACTCACTTGCCTGCCGTTCTTGTTCTCACTAATGCCTGGTTTATGGTTGTACTTTACAACGTCAACAAAAGATAAGACCAGTCGGTCTGTTTCATGGATGTAACAAGACAACTGGATACAGCATTCGGCGCAAAGCCCCATTCCTTCCTATGAGAGTTACTCAAGAGCGCATGAAGCAGTCGTGGAGCTTAAAAAATACTGGGATTTTCTGTGTTGTCTGACCCATGACATCACGATGGACATGCGCACTAGCGACAGTTTGGTTGAGTTGTTGTAGCAACACTGCTCGTTCATGAGCTTCTCTCTTGTGCAAACAAGTAAAACTCGTTGATCATTACCTAAAATATTCACTGATGTTAAACATTGTGTTTTCATTGTTTTCATTGTTTAATGCTCATCTGAAATAAAACTTGGATGTATTAAGAGAACCAAGGAGATGTACTCATATCTCGTGCTACAAGCTAACGTCAGCTACTCACGTTAGCGTTAGCACCGGTAGTTTGTGAAAAGAGACGTTAACGGAGAAATCCAGACAGTTTTTAGATAATCTTGATTGCTATAAATATGGGAGTACCTTCATTTGAAAATAAACGACCCGGATCTGTGCTGTGAATATGGAGTTTCTGCAGCTTCCAATGAGCTAAAATAGCAGTTGTTGGGGCAAGCTGTAGAGTGCTGTTGTTCCTCTAAACAGGCACAACATGCAATTAAAATGTCTGTTCAACATGAACAAAGCCCTTACATGACAACAATATGCATTTTGAACTCAGACATTGTTTAAATTCACCTACCTTGTCTCTTTCTGTCCGGTAGCTAGCTCGCCCTGTGAGCTGCTAGCTGCTAGCTGCTAGCTGCCGTCCGTGATGTTCAGCTTGGCTTCTGTGATAATCACCACACAGCAGTTCCGTGTGTATTTGCAGTTCATCCACTTTGTGTGTGATAGATCTGGTGTTGGTGAGAATTAGGCTTGTAGATTTGTGTGGTAGTTCCCTTAGCTGCGCTACTCCTGGGGGCTTAATCTGTTTAAGGCAGTAGGTCTAGCGTGTGTGTTGTTAATGGTCACGTTACTGTTAGTTTATAGGGGTACAGAGCATGCAGATCTTAAGAAGAGCTTTTACACAATACATTTTGTAACTTAATTACCATTATTAATTATCATATTACACCCATCTTGAATGTCATAGTTTATAAGGGCATACAAAATGTATTCATTTAATAAAAACTTATTTTTATTTAATTTTCTAAAGTATATAGTTATTTATATAAGTTGTTAAATAAATTAATTAATAAAAGTATTGCACAGTTTTTATGCATTTCTTCTTATGCTCATTTAACTTTGTATGTTGAAGTAAAAAAATACACATTTCAAGATTTAAGTACCTTATTTTCTCCATTTTTTACAATAATTAAATAAACTCATGATACCATTATATCGCAATCGTAATCACATTGTCAATCACTATATGGCTTTTTCTCCAAATCATGCCGTACTAGTTTATTCCTCTACAGACTTGGCCGGAGAAGAGGAGCGAGGCTCCTGGGCAGCCAAGCAGTTTGAGTTCATTTCATTTTAAATACCACTGCTTTTTAACTGCTCTCCTCCCGACTCAAAGAACCTGGCTTTTAATATTTTATTGCTTATAATTTTGGTTCATTTTAAGAGGTCATAGGCTTCATAACAATTAACCTAGGTGGCGTTGTCAGCCCCAATTAAAAACAAAAAAACATAACCTTACCCCCTCCCTTATTAGTCTGTACATAAACACCTAACACAAGTGAAAGAAAATCAGAGAGAAAACAATTTAAAGGACAAGGTAGAAGGAGAGCCTCATAATATAGACCTAGCTTGAACCTGGAACAACACTATGAGGATAAGGTTTTTAAGATGGTCACTTAATATTATCTGTTAGTCAACAATGCCTCCATTGCTAACGTCTGATGAAGCTGCAATCAACTTGCTTTGGGTCAGAGTGCAAACAAGCATGTTTTCCAAATTGCTCAAGTGTTCCCCTAACAGAAGTGCTTCCTCTTTAAACACTAGGCCTTTACTTTGAAAGGACACATTTCACAACCTCTAAGTGCTAAATTGCTCCCAATTCAGACAACCTGAGTCTAATTCTGTAGATCAGGTTATCTATCTGGCTCAAATATTAACCATCACATGAATTATTGGAAGGATGCAGTACTAAACTTTGTACTGGGGTGAGCAGCAGCTAAATATGAGTGAGACGTGGATTAATTTGTAACCAGTGCATAGTTTCGCAAGAGCACTTATTTTAGCACAGCACCAGGAGAGTGGCCAGTCTGGATGTCTGATCTGCATCAAACAGGTTACAAGCACGGTGACAGCTCAGACAAGGGGGAAAAACAATGAAAGTTTAATAGGTGGGGTGTTACACAGAGGACACCAGCAGTTGGTCATGTACACCTTCTGATATAGATTGTACTGGCACGCACAAGCATTTGACATAGGACTTCTTCCCAATAGTTTTATCAATGTATGAGACAGAAAACATTGCTGCACATTTAATTCTAGGTTCCACTTTGCACACACTTTACTTTCCACTGTTAAATATTCTTCAGTGCAATTATTCCTCCGTATCACTTCCACTTTCCAAGTATGTATATTCATGACAGTGAAGGAAGGGATGAAATTTCAGCAGCCCTATCAATTTGCCACCTTGACTTTGTCGTGTTATCATGGCCTGCCTTCAGGGATTGGGTAACAATCAGTCCCACAAAGAAAAACATTCACCTGACTCAGCAACAGAGTGACACAGGGTGCCTCGTAGTATCAGACGCTGAGGGCCACGAAACAAGCTGCCTTATATGAGGATTTGGGTGTATTGAACAGAATAAAATTGTGCATTTGTTGGGGAATATTTTTAGCACACTAGGTGCTCTTGTGAGAATTTGGGCCAGCAGGACAGTGTATGTGAGGATTAAGTCACAGTGACAAGATTTAAGAAATTAGATATATCAGGCTTTGGATACACACACAGTGTGATCACTTAATTGCTGGTTTAGCTCTGCATATGGGATTAGTTGACCAGAAAAACATTACAGAGTATCACCAGACCTATCCTATAAATGTCAGATCCAGGATTTAAATAGTTATCACACTTTTGCACTTTGTTGAAAGCCTCATGTTTTTGATGGCCCCCTTTCTTTGTTGACCCTCAAGGTTGATTACTCATAATAATAACAATAATAATAATAACACATTTATGTCAGGGTACCTTTTAGGACACCCCTAACCCTAACCCGTGAAAAGAAGGTTCTTGGAACTGAACCGGTATTGGACCAGTGCAGTTGGGGTGGGGGTTCTGATCCTGCAGCCAAGTTCTGGAGGATTTGGAGCCTGTTTCAGTGGAACAGCAAAACACTGGTGTGGGCCTGGGGGGGGAAGATGGGACTGAGTACAGGGCCCTCATGTGAGGAGGGCCCAAAAAGATGCTAGAATGAATAGCTGTGGATGCAAGGAGGGGCCATAGAAAATGCCTTTCTATCGGACCCAGAATTTTACTTGAACTTAGCTACTGTCTGTCAGTGAGAAATGACAGCCAGGCAGTCCGGGAGTAGTGGGTGTGACATGGTGTCAAAGGTAGCAGTGAGTTCAAGAAGTATAGGGTAAGGATGGGGAGCAATCCAAGAAGATTGTTAGTGATTTTAACCAAGACTGTTTCAGTACTGTGTATACTCCGGCGGAAACCAGATTGGAAGAGTTTTAATCAAACAGGAGTGAGGCGGAGCAGCAGCCATCCCCTTGAGGGTTTTCAGAGAAGTAGGGAAAGTTGAAGATGGGTGTGTAGTGGTTCAGATCAGCTGGGTCGGCACCCACGGTATAATTTCTCTTGTGTTTGGTGATCCCAAAGCTTTCATTTAACATTGTCATTAGGTCAATTGTTCACCTTGACCAACACTTTGACAAGGCATTTAAAACTATACTATATAATTGGAGATCGCACTCCACACATGCTCCATACTTTGCACAAATACTGATTTGATTCAATTCAATTTTATTTACGGTGTCAAATAATGATAGACATTATCTCAAGACACTCTACAAATAGAGTTGGTGTACACCACACTCTGATATTCACAGAGACGCAATAATTCCCCCAAGAGCATGCATTTAGTTGCATCAGACCCTGACTCTTAGTGGGTGGCCATCTGCCATGACTGTTTGGGAGGAGAGAGAGAAAGAGAGAGAGAGAGAGAGAGAGGTAGAGAAATACTTCCAAGCGCCCATGTTATGCTCATTTTCAGGTTCATAATTGTATTTTGAGGTTGTACCAGAATAGGTTTACATGGTTTCATTTTCAGAAAACACCATAATGTTGTTGTACTGCACATTGCTGCAGATCCTGTTTTCACCTCAGGCTACACAACAAATATAATCACGGATAAGATGGTTAGATTTAACAATTACGGTATGTGTGGTTACTATTGATCACATAGCTACACTCCATAATTTACTACATGGATTAACATATGATAGTTAATAATGACTGCACTTCCAAGGGCCTGGATGCGTCCAGGTTTTCATGAGAAAGTTTCTCATGAATCCACTGAACAACAATATATGGGTAGCCACGACCGACCATGTCCTCTAAAAACATAGACTATGTGTTATGCAAAACTATATACTTAATTAAAGAATACATGTTAATACAAAATAAAGCCTGCATTGATGGCTTATCTTTGCGTCCTGTAACCCAGCCAGCTACAAAAAACTGTTCAGCATCCAGACTTTTCAAAACTTTGAGATCAGCACCACTGCAAGGGAATACCCCATTTACCTCATAGTGGAACAGATTGGGTAGACTGTAGCCAGGCAGATTGAAAATGGAAGGAGGAAGAAGGTAAGGGTTGGTATCCACTTCTGCTAGCTCCAACTTCGCCAAATACGGCTCTTTGTGAGCACCACCAGGGGCACATTTGTGGAATACCTGCAGAACCGGGACATGGAAGTAGTTCTTTTTGAGATTAGGGTGAACTAGTGTGTTGTAGCAGTGTTTTGCCAATGAGGACGAGCTAGCATGATAGTGCTAGCATGCTACGGTTAGCCACCTTGTCTCAGCTTTTGAACAGTTCACCTGGAGACTGAGGACAGAGGACATTTAGAAACCTGTATCTCACTCAAAAAGTGTGGATAGTTTATTTTCCAAGTTTGTGTGCTTGTGGAAGCACCAGAGACACAAAATAACACTCCAAATCCTAAAAAAATGTAATTTTCTAATTTTATATGTGGGCACTTTAATTAATACGGAATATTTGATTGCTTTGTTATCAATTCAATTCAATTCAATTTTATTTATAGTATCAATTCATAACAAGAG